>NC_041227.1:70117062-70125463 GCF_002837175.3 Physeter macrocephalus | reverse complement strand
TTCATCACTTTAAATATGTCCTGCCACTCCCTTCTGGCTTGCAGAGTTTCTGCTGAAAGATCAGCTGTTAACCTTATGGGGATTCCCTTGTGTGTTATTTGTTGTTTTTCCCTTGCTGCTTTTAATATGTGTTCTTTGTATTTAATTTTTGATAGTTTGATGAATATGTGTCTTGGAATGTTTCTCCTTGGATTTATCCTGTATGGGACTGTGCTTCCTAGACCTATCATTACTCTGAATTCTTTTCAGGTACACTGCCTATTTCCTCTTCATTTGTTAGGTCTGGTGGGTTTTTATCTTGCTCCTTCATATGCTGTGTGTTTTTCTGTCTTCTCATTTTGCTTATCTTACTGTGTTTGGGGTCTCCTTTTCACAGGCTGCAGTTTCGTAATTCCCGTTGTTTTTGGTGTCTGTCCCCAGTGGCTAAGGTTGCTTCAGTGGGTTGTGTAGGCTTCCTGGTGAAGGGGACCAATGCCTGTGTTCTGGTGGAGGAGCCTGGCTCCTGTCTTTCTGGTGGGCAGGTCCACGTCTGGTGGTGTGTTTTGGGGTGCCTGTGACAGTATTATGATTTTAGGCAGCCTCTCTGCTAATGGATGGGGCTGTGTTCCTGTCTTGCTAGTTGTTTGGCATAGGGTGTCCAGCACTGGAGCTTGCTGGTCGTTGAGTGAAGCTGGGTCTTGGTGTTGAGATGGAGATCTTTGGGAGATTTTCGCCGTTTGATATTACGTGGAGCTGGGAGGTCTCCTGTGGACCAGTGTCCTGAAGTTGGCTCTCCCACCTCAGTGGCACAGCCCTGACGCCTGGCTGGAGTACCAAGAGCCTTTCATCCACATGGCTCAGAATAAAAGGGAGAAAAAATAGAAAGAAAGAAAGAGGATAAAATAAAATAAAGTTCTTAAAATAAAAAATAATTATTATGAAAAAATTTTAAAAAGTAAAAAAAAAAATAAAAACAGAACGGACAGACAGAATCCTAGGAGAAATGGTAAAAGCAAAGCTATACAGACAAAATCTCACACAAAAGCATACACATACACACTCATAAAAATAGGAAAAGGGGAAAAAATAATATATCTTGCTTCCAAACTCCACCTCAATTTGGGATGATTCGTTGTCTATTCAGGTTTTTCACAGACACAGGGTACATCAAATTAATTGTGGAGATTTAATCCACTGCTTCTGAGGCTGCTGGGAGAGATTTCCCTTTCTCTTCTTTGTTCGCACAGCTCCTGGGGTTCAGCTTTGGACTTGGCCCTGCCTCTGTGCGTAGGTCGCCTGAGGGTGTCTGCTCTTCACCCAGACAGGACGGGGTTAAAGGAGCCGCTGATTCGGGGGCTCTGGCTCACTCAGGCTGGGGGGAGGGCGGGGTACGGAGGCGGGGCGAGCCTGTGGCAGCAGAGGCTGGCGTGACGTTGCAGCAGCCCGAGGCGTGCCACGCGTTCTCCCGGGGAAGTTGTCCCTGGATCACGGGACCCTGGCAGTGGCGGGCTGCACAGGCTCCCTGGAGGTGAAGTGTGGAGAGTGACCTAGGCTTGCACACAGGCTTCTTGGTGGCGGCAGCAGCGGCCTTAGCGTCCCACGCCTGTCTCTGGGGTCTGCGCTGATAGCCGCGGCTCGCGCCCGTCTCTGGAGCTCCTTTAAACGGCGTGCTTAATCACCTCTCCTCGCGCCCCAGGAAACAAAGAGGCAAGAAAAAGTCTCTTGCCTCTTCAGTAGCTCCAGACTTTTTCCCGGACTCCCTCCTGGCTAGCCGTGGCGCACTAGCCCCTTTAGGCTGTGTTCACGCAGCCAACCCCAGTCCTCTCCCTGGGATCCGACCTCTGAAGCCCAAGCCTCAGCTCCCAGCCCCCGCCCGCCCCGGCAGGTGAGCAAACAAGCTTCTCGGGCTGGTGAGTGCTGGTCGGCACAGATCCTCTGTGCGGGAATCTCTCCTCTTTGCCCTCCGCACCCCTGTGGCTGCGCTCTCCTCCGTGGCTCCGAAGCTCCCCGCTTCCACCACCCACAGTCTCCGCCCGTGAAGGGGCTTCTAGTGTGTGGGAACCTTTCCTCCTTCACGGCTCCCTCCCACTGGTGCAGATCCTGTCCCTATTCTTTTGTCTCTGTTTTTTCTATTTTCTTTTGCCCTACCCAGGTATGTGGGGGTGTTTCTTGCCTTTTGGGAGGTCTGAAGTCATCTGCCAGCATTCAGTAGGTGTTCTATAGGAGCAGTTCCACGTGTAGATGTATTTCTGATGTATCTGTGGGGAGGAAGGTGATCTCTGCGCCTTACTCTTCCACCATCTTCTCCTCTCTCTCCATAAAGTTTTTATGTGCAAATAAGACAGAAGAAATGTTCCCTGCCCTGGTTATCAAGGGGTCATTGGATTCAGTGACCATTTGCTGCCCACCCCTTGAAAGTCAGATTTGGGTTGTTTTGGATGAAAAGGATAATATTAGCAGCTCCTTGGGGAAAGCATTTTAGGGACACATTAAGGATGATTTGAAGGTGCTCTAAAGGAATGTACAAACAGTGATGGGACAAAAAGTTAATACCCTCATTGTGTAAAGGGCTAATGAAAATCTGTAAGAAAAAACTGTAAGTCTCCAGTAGAGGAATGGGCCAAGTACAGAAAGCTCACAAAGCGGGAAATACAGTTAGCCAAGAAATATTTGAAACATCTGTAACCTCGAAGGAAATCAGAAAATGCAACTAGGACAAGAAATTAATTTTGCCTCTCTGGATTTCCAAGATTGAAATGATAAACTCTCCATTGTTGCTTAGGTTACAGTAAAACAGGAACTGTTATGTCCTCCTCCTGGGAGGGTTCATGGAAGCAGCCTTTCTGGAAAGCCATTTGCCAGCATGTGAAAGGAGCCTTAGACACATCCACACCTTGCTTATTTATGGAAAAATAAAAAACATGGGAAGGATAAAGTAAAAAGTAAACAAATCGGTTATCTATGGAGGAGGGACAAGTATAAAGAAGGGGAAAGAGGAAGGAAATCTTAGGGACAGGGAGTAAATGACCCTTCTGATATACATACCTTTTATATAGCTCTGAATTTTAGAAACATTGTAATGCTTTACATACCCCCAAATTAATGAATAATTAAAAATCAGCCAGGGGGCTTCCCTGGTGGCACAGTGGTTGAGAGGCCGCCTGCTGATGCAGGGGACAAGGGTTCGTGCCCCGGTCCGGGAAGATCCCACATGCTGCGGAGCGGCTGGGCCCGTGAGCCATGGCCGCTGAGCCTGCGCGTCCGGAGCCTGTGCTCCGCAACGGGAGAGGCCACAGCAGTGAGAGGCCCGTGTACCGCCAAAAAAAAAAAAAAAAAAAAAAATCAGCCAGGAAGTAGAGAGACCCCAAACAGAATACAGATAGCAACAAATGAACCTAATTACATTACAAATGATTAACCACACTGAACATAGTGGGGAAGAGAGGAATTAACCTTAGTAACTTTGGAAAATAGGATTTTGACTAGAGATTGCAAGACTAAACACCCAAAGAGCAGTAAGCATACTGTGCTCAAATGGTAAGTGTGTTCCTCTCAGGGGTGTAGGCTAATAATTCTAAAACCACTTTATGTGTATACTAGGATGGAATAAATAAATAAATACTTTGTAGATAGTGTATGCAGGGCTTCTCACTGTCAGAGAAAGAAGTTGCAAATAAGGAAAGGGGGAAGGTAGAATTAACCCTGTGGTTTGGGATTGCAGTCAGAGGTATCAGTACAAACTCACAGTTCTCAGACAGAAACATGCAGAAGTAAGCATAACGGTATTTGTATGTGTGGATTAGTATAGCTTCACAGACTGTCTGGCTATGTCCACTAAGAAGGCCTAGAGGCAATGACAACCTAGTAGCAATGAGGATACTTAGCAACCAGATCTTCATTTCTAAATACCCAATGAAAGGAACCAGGACTTGTTGGAGAACTGGATGATTCCAGAGCTGGGGCAGGGAAAAATGCAGGATGAACCTGGAGCATCTTGTGTTGCCAGAAATTAAGGAAGTGCTCAAAAACAAAGAAGACACTGAAGGAGCCCCTAATAGCCAAAGCTTGAACAAGTGAAGCAGCAAAATAAATAACTATATTGTTGGATTTTAACCCATAGAGTGAAAAACAAAGAAACAAAGGAACAACAAAAAGAAAAGCCTTGAGTCTATATTGAAACAAAAAATAATTGAATAAATAAATTAATAGGAGTAAAGGGATAACTCCTCTTTATAGAATTTCAATTCATAAATGTAAAAGGAACGAAGAGAATTTAAAAAAAATTATTAGGCAAACACCACAGTAATAATTGTAAGCAAGTTCTACCAACAGATGCTAAAATTAGTAGGAAAAAATGGACATTATTTGTGTTTCCATACACTAACAATGAACAATCTGAAAACGGAATTTTTTTTTTCGGTACGCGGGCCTCTCACTGCCGTGGCCCCTCCCGTTGCGGAGCACAGGCTCCGGACGCGCAGGCTCAGCGGCCATGGCTCACGGGCCCAGCCGCTCCGCGGCATGTGGGATCTTCCCGGACCGGGGCACGAACCCATGTCCCCTGCATCGGCAGGCGGACTCCCAAACCACTGCACCACAGGGAAGCCCATGATGTTGATTTTTTAAAAAATAAATTTATTTATTTTTATTTTTGGCTGCGTTGGGTCTTTGTTACTGCGCGCGGGCTTTTTCTAGTTGCAGTGAGCGGGGGCTACTCTTCGTTGAGGTGCGCGGGCTTCTCATTGCGGTGGCTTCTCTTGCTGCAGAGCACAGGCTCTAGGCATGCGGGCTTCAGTAGCTGTGGTACGCAGGCTCAGTAGCTGTGGCTTGCCGGCTCTAGAGCGCAGGCTCAGTAGTTGTGGTGCATGGGCTTAGTTGCTCCGCAGCATGTGGGATCTTCCCGGACCAGGACTCTTCCCGGACCATGTCCCCTGCATTGGCAGGCGGATTCTTAACCACTGCGCCACCAGGGAAGCCCCATGACATTGACTTTTTTGAAGAGCCTGTGCTCTTCAAAGAGCCCCCAGAGCCTGTCTGTCTGACAGTATGCTCTGTACTCTGAAATTGTCAGATTACTTCCTTATGGTGTCAACCGACTATATCTTCTGTTTTCTTTCAGCTAGAGGTTAACTCTAGAGCCCCACTGTACAATATGGTGGCTACTGGCCACACGTAGCTATTGGGCCCTTGAAATGTGGCTAGGGTGACCGAGGAACTGAATTTTTATTTTTATTCAGTTTTAATTAATTTATATTTAAATTAAAAAAAAGGATACTCCTTACATTCATTGGGAACTTTCAAAGTAACATCACATAGTCACAATCACATAACTCGCATATGTGGATCTATTTTTTTCACTGTATGCTATGAACTCTGATTTGAGATCTGCTTCAGGTGTAAAATACAAACTGAATTTTGAGGACTTGGAAATGAAAGGAATCCAGCCAGCCAGCCAGCCACAAAATCTGAATTCAAGTCGTGGTTAGGAAATGTAGTAACACACACATACACACAAACACAATTTAAAAAGTCAGAGAGGCACAGGAAGGCAAGGGCAGGCTGAAAAATGACTCACCGGATGGGAATCCTGTATTCCTTACTCACCAATGTATCTGTACCGTCTACACAATACCTGACATGGAGTGGGTGGGTAATGGATATTTGTGGAATGAATGAGAGTGAGGAAGGGAGGGAGTGACCAAATGGTCAGACCTTCGAGGAAGGAAGAATGGCTTTCTTTGCTCAGAGAGCGAAGGGGGCCCTTCCCAGTGGACCAGCCAGCACAAAGAGGCAAACAATGATGCTCTAATATTTTAAAAAAAGGGACTCAAGTGAACAGAGGCAGGGAGGGCTGGGAAGACCTGGCAAAAACCCAGGATAGCATTCCGAGTTCCTGGCACTGGCTCTGCCGATGCAGCACGGCTGCCAGGGGAGCAAAGAAAGTGACGGAATGAAACGGGATCTGGACATGCTTCGCGTGGGCTTGTTTTGGCTAAAACACCCCCTGAGAGGGGCAGCTCGCTGGGGTCTGCACTTGGGACATGGCTCCTGGCAAGCAGGAATGCAGGGTGACACCAGTGTTGGTGAGTCACCTGGCCCAGGTATGAGCCCTGGCAGCTGCATCTGGCCTCCCTGTGCCCTGAACAGGCACACACACAGGGACAGCAGCAGAGACCCTCTTGTCGCTCCCGGGCACAGCATTGGTCTTTCTTTTCTAGTAGAGGAATTGGCAAGTGGGGAACTAACATAGGCGTATTTTATCACATGAGTTTATTGTGCAAAACACTTAAGTACGTTCCAGATATTATTCTAATCCTGACGCACACTTTACAAGGTAGATATCATTATCCTCAGTTTAGACAGGAAGACATCTGGTTTCAGAGGGGTTGAATAATTTACCCAAGGTCACAAAACTAGTCAGTGTCTGCACTGGCTTCTGAGAGTAGCTGGCCCCCAAGTTGACACTCTTTTTTCACTTCTCCACCTTTCTCCGAGGGAGAATAAGACTATGTAATTCCAATTCCTGTCTGGGTTGTCTTTGCACAGCTCTGGTATCTGAGCCCTACAATAACTCTCTCTTATTAAGTTGTGCTTCCCTAGAGGTATATATGCCATTGTCTGCATTTATATATAAACATAAATACTGTATATGTATATATTACATATGTATTGCATTTTTTCTAATTATATTATAGGAAGGAAGGCTTGCCATCCAAACTTCTGGACCATCTTATTAAAAGCTTGAGGGAAAAACTATTAAATCATAACTCAACTGGCACCAAGCTATTCCTCATAAAAATGGTTTTCCACATTTGAATCGAATCCGTTCCCTAGAACGGCATGGGAACTGTCTTCTTGTAAGACCAGCGCTTCCAATCAGTGTCAGACCTTATTGTTTACTACAGAATTGTAGCCTCGGCTCAAGAAGCCAAATCCTGGGAATGCAACCCTATGCCTGTCTAAGTGCTTTTATCTAAACATTCGTGCACTGAAAGGTTGAGTGTTTCCATTTGAGAGGGCTTTAGCTTTATAGTGATCAGAAAGCGGGGCGAAGCATTGATGCTCTGGCTCCCCCACTGAAGAGCATTATCTGTGGAGAGCATTTAAGAAATACTGAACAAGATCCACTTTAGAACCACAAATAAACCTCACTGTGATGCGGTCTGGGAAAACCAAGTTGTACAGAGCTCTTGAAGACTCCTACGTTAAAATGTGAATTGAATATGTACACTTATTTTCACTGCCTTCCTAAATCCCGCTGAAAACAAATATGTAAACACAAATGTATGGGGAAAACAAGAGATGAGAAGATAGCAAAAAATTCTGGGGAGATGGATGGAAGCATGTATTTGGTAACTGACTTAGGAAATCCAATAAAGCTACATCCTAAGCCACTGGTGGGCGGAGCTGCAAACCATTCTGATATATCCTGCAAAATCCTGAAGAGCTGCGGGAATTGGTACCTCTGAATCTAGGGGAAAGGCAATGGCTAGAGCGAGAGAACTGGATAAAAACCAAAAAGATCTAAAGCGAGGGAAGTGGAGGGGATGTAGCTCTGGGACCTACATCCTTATGTGTATAAGATCCAAAGCCATCTTGAGAAGGCTAAGCTAGGCAAAGCCTTCTGTGTGCTTCTCTCCACATCAGCCTAACATGAAACACATCAAGTAAAATCTGTTAAAATAAATGTCAAAAAGCAACTTTTAAAAAGGCAACTGCTTGAGGTTGTAAACAGAGTGAGAATTTGTAGATTAATGGTACGTATATAAGAATTAGTGTTTTTGCCCCATCGGACTAAATCCTCTCTCTCCCTTTGTGTACCTCTGATGGTAGGTGGTGGGAAGTTTCTAAAATATAGGGCTCTGGGGAATGACTAAAATTTCTTAGAGCTAAAAGAATCTCCACCTAAAGGCCCACACAGCTGCTGATAGAAAAACTGTCAGCTGCCTAGAATTTCCTTCTTGCCACCAACTGCTATAAACACCTTTGAGTTACACATTTCTGAAATTCATGAACTACCTTCTAGAAATATACTGAGAGGTCTTTGTCTGGGCTTGGTGGTTTGATTTTCCAACTATCTGAATTTAGCTCTCGGTCAGATGTAGTAACCTGCCATGGCATCAGCACCAATGGTATTATAAAACGGCCTAGAAATAATTTTTGTGACAGGTTTGAGTAGTAAATAGAGAGACAGCTTAATGTAGCATAGCATTTTTCAATTTTAAGTAAAGAATCTCCTTGAAAGGGAGGTAAAAACAACAACAACAAAAAAACCTTTCACATACCTCAAGCATTGACTCAAGTTATTTTCTGTTACTGAAACATATACAAACACATATATATTCCTTATGTTTATAGCTCTTAAGCTATATATATAAAGCCAAAACAGGGCTTCCCTGGTGGCGCAGTGGTTGAGAGTCTG
>NC_041227.1:70074052-70117052 GCF_002837175.3 Physeter macrocephalus | reverse complement strand
CGCAGTGGTTGAGAATCTGCCTGCCAATGCAGGGGACACGGGTTTGAGCCCTGGTCTGGGAAGATCCCACATGCCGCGGAGCAACTAGGCCCGTGAGCCACAACTACTGAGCCTGCGCGTCTGGAGCCTGTGCTCCGCAACAAGAGAGGCCGCAATAGTGAGAGTCCTGCGCCGCGATGAAGAGTGGCCCCCGCTTGCCACAACTAGGGAAAGCCCTTGCACAGAAACGAAGGCCCAACACAGCCAAAAATAAATAAATAAATAAATAAGAAGACCCCAAGATCAAAAAAAAAAAAAAGCCACGGGAATAAAACACAGACCTACTATAGCATGGACTTGAGGATATGGGGAGGGGGAAGGGTAAGCTGTGATGAAGTGAGAGAGTGGCAGGGACATATATACACTACCAAATGTAAATTAGATAGCTAGTGGGAAGCAGCCGCATAGTACAGGGAGATCAGCTTGGTGCTTTGTGACCACCTAGAGGGGTGGGATAGGGAGGGTGGGATGGAGGGTGACGCAAGAGGGAAGAGATATGGGAACATATGTATATGTATAACTGATTCACTTTGTTGTAAAGGAGAAACTAACACACTATTGTAAAACAGTTATACTCCAATAAAGATGTTAAAAAAAAAAAGCCAAAACAGATACTCAAATTTAAACAAAATAGAGCAAATAAATAAAAACAGCACTTTTAAATTGATTGAGTTCCCTATAGTTTGGATATAGAAGGTCACGGCAGATTATTGCTCTTGTCATAATGACGAGGAAATAACTGGATAAAGAGAAACTTCACATTTTAAAGATACCAGAGAGCTGTGGGTGCAAATAAATTTAAAGGAATAAATTCCAGGGAGGAGAGAGCCCTTCTTAGGTGAGCAGAGATCAGCAAGCTTCCTTCCTAAAGGAATTTGCCAAATTTGGGCATAAGCAGAGGTTCAGGCTTTGCATAGGCAGATAACTCAGTAAAGGTCACGTGATGGAAAACTGGCGGGTGGGAAAAACCATCTTCCACTTCTTCATGACAATCCACAAGGTCATTAAAAATTACAGTGGCTTCTCTTTTCCTCATAGAGTTTACAAGGGTTGTGATTAAGCCTAGGGCTTGGCTAGAAAGGCAGAGAAAGTGTCCCTACAACCTTCTGGTTCTTGGGAAGGATAATCTCTGGAGGGGGGACCCTGAAATAAACATAAGACAGGTATCACCCTCAATATTGTTGAAAGCAAAGGATAACTAAAACTAACTTAACCTGAAACACAGCCCCAATGCAGCTCAGTTCCTTGACAGAGAAAACAGCACGTTTTGTCTGGGGAAAATAGCATTGGTCTCAGTCTCTATGGCTCTATTATACACAATATCTGTCAGACAATAAAGAATTAAGTGATTTGCAAGGAAACAGTAAAATATGATTCATACTCAAGAGAAATAACACTCTACTGAAACAGACCTACAGAAAACCCATGTTTTAGAATGAGCAGAGGACCTTAAAATCATCATTATAGATATGTTTTTTTAATCAAAGAAAATCTAGACAAAAATGGACGAAAAGATAGAGAATTTCAACAAATAAATAGAATCTATATCAAGAACAAAATGCCATCCTGGAACTTAAAAATACAACATTTGGAAGGAAGAATGGGGTGTGGCAGGCGGAAAACAGGACTTCCTAATTGGTGGAGTGAAAAGAATTAGCAAATCCTCTCCCCAGAAGCAGCTCTAAAACTGGGCACAACTGTTAAGAATAACTACTATAGGCTCCTTGCCTTGTCAAAATTTCTTCTTTTGATTCTTAAGCCTAGATTTCCTGCCAAAACTAGTTCAAGTTGGATTTCTATATTTTGCAATCAAAGAGGTTCTGACTGATGTAATTTTCACCATAAGGAAGAAATATGGAAAGGAATGGTTTAGATCACATCATCATCACAACTGGAAAAATAATTTAAGTGCTCAAATACTAGTGGCATGTTAGTGATATCATCTTTAAGTATGGTGAACAATTTATATATATATACACATATATATGTGTGTGTGTGTTGTGTGTGTGTGTGTGTGTATATATATATATATATATCTCCTCTGAAGTACAGTACTTGCTGAGCCAAACAAACACAAAAGTGGTCCTTGCCAATAAACAATTATAATTCAAAACAACAACAACAACAACTATAGGACTCTGGAAATTGGCCAAAGGCATACAAAAAACTGAGCAGTATTTATTTGAGAAAAACGACTGGACTTTGGATGAGAACAGTGGGAATCTATGGTATTTTAGCCTGGAGCTGCTTCTATTCACCATGCTTCCCTCCCCAGCTCTGCTGAGGCAAGTAAAGAAATCCTTCAGCTTTACTGTTGAAAGGGACTGACTTGATTTGTTGCTAAATGCAGAAAAATCCATATTCAGGGCATTGTTGAAAACTACAGTGATCTTGGTAGCAAAACCATCAGAAAAAGCCAATGTCTTAACTAGCCTATTATTGCAGTGAGCAACAGATCAGGCACATTAGCCAGAAATTTAAGAGATCCAGGGAATGAGATAGACATAAAGGGCTTTGATGAACTTCCTGGTAATCTGTATCGAAATTTGTATGCATGCTCAAGGTTGCTCAGAAATTCAGGAAAGACTGGAGAGGACACTAATGATCTCCTCTACATGTATAGAAGGCCCAGTAGAAAGTATAAACTAGGGCCAGGACCTATAATTTGCAGAGCCGGTTGCAAAGTGAAAATGCAGGAGTCCTTGCTAAAAAAATTATAATGAATTTCAAGACAGCAATAACACAGCATTAAACAAAAGATGAGACCCTTCTAAGCAAGGGACCCCATGAGACTACACAGGTCACACACTCATGAAACTGGCTCTGGCTGGAGCTGACTTTTAAACAGTCTGAACTCTGAATGTGTTTCCCAAACTACACACAGATTGGTAAAGAGTAGAAGATTTACTGGCTAAAGGTATTTAAGGCCAACTTTTGACCAACCATTGGCTGATCACTAAGCTATGCTGACTCAGGGTCAAACCTTAAGAAGGCAGGCTCAAGCATAAATACAAATAAACAAATAAAAAACATTAAAAACTGAGCAAACACACTAGTAGCTACACACTGTGGGGGAGACAAGAGTCTAAAGAATTAATATAGGCAGGTCACTGAGCAAACAGAATCAGCAACAATAATGATCCCAGAAGGAGAGAATCAGAATTCAGACTTGCTACAATATATTACCTAAAATATTTAGTTTTCAACAACATAAAAACTGTGAGACATGCAAAGAAACAAGAAAGTGTGACCCATACCCAGTTAAAAAAGGAGTCAATAGAAACTGTCTCTGCTATGTTCAGTTGCTGGTATTAACAGCATAGACTTGAAAGAATTTATAAATACATTCAAAGAATGAAAGGAAACCATGTTTAGTAATTAAAGTGTAATGACAATTTCTCAAAGAAAATATCAATAAAAAGACATAAAATAAATAAAACATAAATAAATAAGAGGAAAATGAAAACTCTGGGATTGAATAGTCCTGAAATGAAAAAATTCATTAGAGGAGTTGAAAAGCAGATATGATATGAGCTGGCAGAAGACAGAGTCAGTGAACTTGAAGACAGACAAATAGAAATGACCTAATCTGAAGAACAGAAAGAAAAAAACTATGAAAAAAAGTGGGGCTTCCCTGGTGGCGCAGTGGTTGGGAGTCCGCCTGCCGATGCAGGGGACACGGGTTCGTGCCCAGGTCCGGGAGGATCCCACATGCCGCATAGCGGCTGGGCCCGTGAGCCATGGCCGCTGAGCCTGCGCGTCTGGAGCCTGTGCTCCGCAGCGGGAGAGGCCACAACAGTGAGAGGCCCGCGTACCGCACAAAAAAAAAAAAAAGTGAACAGTGGCTCAGAGACCTGTGGGAAACCATCGAATACACCAGTATGGAGTTCCAAGAGCAGATAAAAGAGGGAAAGGGACAGAAAAAATACTCAAAGAAATAATGGATGAAACTTTCTCAAATTTCATGAAAAACATTAATCAACACATCCAAGAAGCTCAATGAACTCTATTATAAATATAAAGAGATTCATATCTAGATACATCATAGTGAGAGAAATTAAAGATCTAAATAAAGACACAGTCCATGTTCATGCATTGGATACTCAATATTGTTAAGATTGCAGTTTTCCCAAGTTGTGCAATAAATTCAATGCAATCCCTATCAAATGCAAGCAGGACTTTTTCTGGGGAGAAACTAATAAGCTAATACTAAAATTTACATGGAAATTTAAAAAAACTTAAAATAGCCAAACCAATTTTGAACAAGAAGAACAAAGTTTGGGGACTTCCAGTAGCTGATCTCAAAACTTTTTATAATCAAAGAAAGTGTGGTGTTAGCATAAGTATAGACACATATATTAATGGAACTGAACAGAATGTCCAGAAATAAATCCTTACATTTATGGTTAATTGATTTTTGGCAGAGGTTTCAAGGCAGTTCAATGGGGAAAAGAGAGTATTTTCAATAAATGGTGCTGAAAAAATTGGATATCCATATTTTAGAAAAGGAACTTAGACCTTTGTTTCAAACCACATACAAAAATTAAATCAAAATGGATCATGGACCTAAATGTAAGACTAAAATTATAAAACTTCTTGATGAAAATCTAAGATAAATTTTTTTTTTTTTTTTTTGCGGTACGTGTGGAGCACAGGCTCCGGACGCGCAGGCTCAGCGGCCATGGCTCATAGGCCCAGCCGCCCCGCGGCATGTGGGATCCTTCCAGACCGGGACACGAACCTGCGTTCCCTGCATTGGCAGGCGGACTCTCAACCACTGCGCCACCAGGGAAGCCCTAAGAGAAATCTTTTTAACCTTGAGTTAAGATTTCTTAGATATAATCCTCCAAACACAATTTCTAAGAAAAGAATAAATTGAACTTCTTTAAAATTAAAGACTTTTGGGCTTCCCTGGTGGTGCAGTGGTTGCGAGTCCGCCTGCCAATGCAGGGGACACGGGTTCGTGCCCCGGTCCAGGAAGATCCCACATGCCGCAGAGCGGATAGGCCCGTGAGCCATGGCCGCTGAGCGTGTGCATCTGGAGCCCGTGCTCTGCAGCGGGAGAGGCCACAGCAGTGAGAGGCCCGCGTACCGCAAAAAAAAAAATAAAAAAATAAAAAATAAAATTAAAGACTTTTGCTCATCATAAGATATCCTTAAGAAAATAAAAGATAAGCCACTGACTGACTGAGAGAAAATATTTGCGAGTCATATACCTGATAAAAGACCTGAATCCAGAATACATAAAGAACTCTCAAAACTTAAAAATAAGAAGATAGGACTTCCCTGGTGGCACAGTGGTTGAGAGTCCGCCTGCCGATGCAGGGGACGCGGGTTCGTGCCCCGGTCCAGGAGGATCCCACATGCCGTGGAGCGTCTGGGCCGGTGGGCCATGGCCACTGAGCCTGTGCATCTGGAGCCTGTTCTCCACAATGGGAGAGGCCACAGCAGTGAGAGGCCCGCGTACCGCAAAAAAAAAAAAGAAGATAATCCAATTTAAAAATAGCCAAAAGATATGGAATAGACATTTTACCAAAGAAGATATATATACAAATGGCTATTAAGCACATGAAAAAATGCTCAATGTCTTTAGTCATTAGGGAAATGCAAATCAAAAACCACAATGTGATACCATTTCACATGCACTAGAATGACTATAATCAAAAATATTGACATTACCAAGTTCTGGTGAGCATGTAGAGAAAATGGAAACCTCATATATTGCTAGAGGGAATGTAAAATGGCACAGTTACTTTGGAAAACAATTTGGCCGTTTCTTAAATAGTTCAGCCTGTGCTTATGATATGACCCAATAATCTCACTTTTGGTGATCTATGAAGAGAAATGAAAATATATTTCCATGTGAAGACACGTATGTGCATGTTCATGCAGCATTATCTATAATATCATCAAACTGGAAACTCAGACATGCATCAACTGGTGAATAGATGAACGAAATGTAAAGTTTGCATGTACTTGAATGTTATTCAGCAGTAAAAAGGAACTATTAATACATATTACAACATGATTGGACCTCAAAAGTGTTATGCCAAGGAAAGAAGCCAGACACGAAAAAAATACATGCTTTGTAAACCTGTATTTATGTGAAATCATAGGAAAGTCTAGTCTCTAGACACAGGAAGCTGACCACCCTAGTGATTATCTGGGGCTGGGAGTGGGAGTAAATACTGACTGCCAATGGACATAACGGAACTTTCTGGGGTAATAAAAATGTTCTGAAACTGTATGGTGGTGATGGTTGAACAACTGTATAAGCTTACTAAAAATCACTGGACTGCACACCTAAAAAGGGTAAATTTTATGGTATGTAAGTTATATACCAATTCCCCTGTTAAATAAATCTGACAAGGAGTTGGGGTAAGGAAAAATTACAGCCTCATTTTACTCATGATCACAGATGCAGAAATCCTACCCAGAACGTTAACAGACTGAACCCATGAATATACACAAAAAAGGATGCAAGAGCATCATGAGATTGTGTTATTCCAGGAATGCAAGGTTGGTTGAACATTCAAAATTGAACAATGAACATACTCAGTGGAAATGATGAGACCAATGTCCCATCAGTTTTTGTTGGGTCAGTGGTGAGGGTTCTGCCACCTGGCCCAGTGCGTATGCGCTCAGCTTAATTAGTTGCCTGTCTCCCCTGGTGGTTTGGGGATCCAGCCCTCTGCCTCAAGGGAAGCTTTGTTGGGATTGGGCCCATGGATTGGGCTGCTGCCTGTGCCTAGACCACGAGGCACATTCTGTACTTTTGTCTCAGTCAGATGGAGCGGGACTTTGGCCGTGGCTCTAGGCAGATGGGCTTCCCCACAGTTACCTTTCCAGAAAAGCCAGGATAATCTTCCAGCTCACGTATTTACTGGCCATTACTATGGTTGGGCTGATGTAGGTAACCAAGTTGTTCATAAGATGGTAGTGAGCCTAGGAAGGAACGTACACTACAGTAGTACTAGAAAGTCCATGGAAACTCATTATACATAATACATAAAGAGGGTTCTACGGAGGAATCCTCGGTGTGGCCACTTTTTTTGTGGTGTTAGAGAATCTTTAATTCTACAGAGGAAATGAGATATATTAAGTATACATAATGAGCAACCCATTAGCTTGTGATATATAACCAGAATTCCTAAGGAATTTAAGTTTAGAGAGCAATTAAGCAGGTAACCGAAAAGACATTTCCTCTGAAAAAAAAATGATGGAACACTCAAGAATGTTACTTATGGGTAGAAAGGGATGGGAGTAAGTACATATCATGCCGCCACTAGTATGACAGCTATGTTATCCCCAAATTGATTATTCATTGGTACCCCCCATTTCTGGCCCACATCTACTCTGCCCAAGAAATGCAGATAAAATTCACAGGTGTTCATCACCCTAATTGGCTCCTCAGCTGTAGGTAGGCATACCTGTCCCTGATCCTGTCTCATAGAGCAAATGTGCTTTAGTGACCCCAGGTGACTCCATCCCTTTGCTTCCTTGTATGAACTGAACTGTGGTCATTGCAACCACATCATGTACCAGGAAGGCTGATGCAGGAGAGAGACAGAGAGAGAAGGGGAGAAAACATATGAATGAAACCAGATTTCAGGTTGTATACTTCTAGTCCATCTCCATCTCTTCTTCCTGGCTTCTTTCTATGTGTTTTAAGCATCTTATTCTGGTCTCTGGGCCTTTCTGTTCTGTGACCTCCAGGAGATGCTGCCAGGTAATGCACTTGAGTATCATTTCATCAAGGTAATTTCCCACTGACACCATTATTGGCTACCTCAAACCAGAAACGATTTGTGATTCTTCATAAAGATAGATTTACCAAACCATGAATGGATTTGCTGAATGTTTGAAACATAAAAAAAAGACAATTTCTTCCTGGTTCTCAAATGCAAAAGAATGAATCGCCACTACTGAAAAATCATCTTATTTATTTGTTCACTGTTATCATGTGTTTCACTGCTCTCTCTACAGTCTAATTCTTGGTTATATTTTTTAAATGAAACAATTTCCTACGGTTGGAATTCATTTAAATTGTATAGTGTAGTTACCATTTTATATTTCAAATGTCATATTAAGCCCATATTGTAAGAGTACTAAGAAGATTAGTTTAAAATTCAAGATGCTTTGTTTTTCTTTCCCCTTCCCTTCTCTTCTTTTCCTTTCTCTTTCCTCCCCTTCCTAACTCTTTTTTCATTTCCCTTTTTTGCTTTCCTAAACAATTCAGTCCTGAGGCTGTTAGATAGAACACAGCAATAGAGGTGTCCATGGTGGGAGACATGATGGTCCAGAGGGGGGTGAGGAGGGTGTCCATACTGGGATGGCCCGAGTGGGATATCAGAGCCATAACAGGGTCATATATAAAATTCATTTCCAGGTTGATCATAAAATTAAATGTGAGAGGCAAAAAAAAAAGCTTCTAGAAAATAATACTATTGAACACTGTATAACTCTGGAGTATGGAAATGTTTCTTAAGCAGTGCCATAAAAATCACTAACATAAAAGAGACTGAACATTAAAAACAAAAACTTTGTTCGAGAAAAAGCACCATTAAGAGAACAAAAAGACAACCAACCGAGCAGAAGAAATTTGCAATACATATAACCAACAAAAGGGCTTGTGAAAGAATATATAAATAACTTCTACGAATCAGTAAGAAAAACACAGGGAACAGAAAATTAAAATGGACGCAGGCCTTGAATAAGTACTTCAAAAAAGAGCATAAACATCCAATAATCATATGAAAAGGTATTAAATGTCATTAATAACCATGAAAATGCCAATCAAACCACAAAGTTATACCACTACACACCCACCAGCCTGGCTAACATTTAAAAGTCTGATGATAACACATTTGTTGACAAAGATGTTAAGCGAGGGGAATTCTCATATACTATTTGTGTCAGTGTAAATTGTTAAAACCACTTTGGAAAATACATTTTTAAAAATATATTAAATTTAAAGATACACAGGGCCCATGACCAAAAAACTTCACTCCTAAAAAGTCCAACCAATATGAATGCATCCTTATGTGTGCTAAAAGACAAGAATAAGAATGTTCTTGAAAGCATTACTCATACAATATGTTACTAATAAAGAATTTGTAATTAAACTATATATAAATTCTTACACATTAATAAGAAAATAATCAACAGGAAAATGCATATAGCATATAAACAATCACTTTACAAAATAAGATATCCAAATGGCAAATAAGCATTTGATAAGATGTTACCCTCATTAACCATCAGGAGAGTGCAAATTAAAACCACTAGTCAGTAACTCTAGATGCCCACATCACTAGGGGAAAGCAAACACACAAATTTGAATGGTTTGACATTCAAACCATCTGGATGGTTAGAGCTCTCCTACATTGTTGGTGAGAGTTTAAGCTTTTGCAACACTGTCTGTTTGAACTGAAGTTAAACATAAGGCTGTGTATCTCCCATGACCCTATGACATAGTAATTCTTCCACTTTTAGGTACAGACTTAAACGAAATGAACACATGGGCCAAAAGACATTTATAGCAGCCTCATCTGTAATAACCCTAAAATGAGATAACCCAAGTTCATGGATGAGTCAGTTGTGATATATTGATTCAGTGGAACACTTGACAGCAACAGAAATGGATGAACCAGCTCTACACTCGATCACCCAACTGGACCTCATAATTGTAATGCTGAAAGATGCGGGCACAAAGAATGCATAGTATATGAAATCAAACAAATAGGAAAAAGGTCAGATGGCTTCACAGACGAAGTCTATCAAACATTTAGAGAAGAGTTAACACCTATCCTTCTCAAACTGTTCCAAAAAATTGCAGAGGAAGGAACACTCCCAAGCTCATTCTACAGGGCCACCATCACCCTGACACCAAAACCAGACAAAGATGTCACAAAATAGAAAGTTACAGGCCAATATCACTGATGAACATCGACTCAAAAATCCTCAACAAAGTACTAGCAAACCGAGTCCAACAACACATTAAAAGGATCACACACCATGATCAAGTGGATTTACCCCAGGGATGCAAGGATTCTTCAATATATGTAAGTCAATCAATGTGATACACCACATTAACAAACTGAAGAATAAAAACCATATTATCATCTCAATAGATGCAGGAAAAAGGGAAATGACACAGTTAGGGATGTGTGGTTAGGTGGTAAAACTGTAAGAAAAAACAAGGAAGTCCTTACCGTCGACAAAGATTGCCGTTTTGGCCAAACTCTAGACATGCTCCCCACAGCGTCTTTTTGACTAGGTCTCAACCTTGGCTTACAACAAGTACAGACTCTCACCGAGTCCCCTCACATTCAAAGGCTTAAATAATACTAACACAGTTTCTAGCAGCAAAGGGCCCATCCCTAGGGTGACCTAAGTCCCCTTAAAGTGCCTGCGTGAGAAAGTGCAAGGCTGCCCAGAGGATTTACTGTTTGCTCTAGCCAGCCCTTGAATATAGACCCCTGGCCACCTGTTCTTAGAGCAGGAGCTAAAAATCCTTCCTCTGTCCGTTTGAGATGTATTATGTATCTCCTACAGCTCAGGGCTGACTTTCTTAAGCACCTGAAAGCCATTCCTTTAAAATGTAATCATCAGGAAGGGCAGGAGCCCCTGTCTCCCAGTGTCCTGGGAGGAAAAAATCCTAAGGAGAATTGCCAGGGACCAGAAAGCCCTAATCAGCATTGATAGTAACCAATCCTTTGTAATGTTTCGCTCACCTGATTCTACTGAGCCCCTATTTTCCCCTCTTTCTACTCACTCATCCTTGCTTTAAGACACCTAGTCACCTCTGTACAAATCAAAGTTAAATTCAAGTTGGGCCCTCTTCCAATAGTATATATTACTAACTAAAATCTGCCCTTAGCACTTTAACTAGTGTCTGGCTTTATCTTTGACATAAAAACGGGGGTGGGGGAGGAGGATATAGATGGCAGGGATGCAAAGAGGGCCCCTGGGTGCTGAAGTTCTAGTTCTTGATTAGGGTATTTGTTACACAGGGGCTGCTTGCTGTTGGTTCCTTGAGCTTCCCTTTTTGGATTTGTAACCATTTCTGTAGGTGTGTTATATTTCACCATTTTTTAAAAAGGTTAAAAAAAAAAGTACAACTTGCTTTGCTCCTCGCTGGAGGCTGGTACTCAACCAATCACTTTCTAAGAATGTCAACACAAATGCCCCTCATTATCAGCTTCAGGAGAAAAACTGCACGGACTTGGGTACTGCTGATATGATTTACTGTAGGAAGAATATAGATTTTTATGTATTTGTAGCTTTTTGAGAAGCCACTTAGATTAGATTTTAAACTTTTGATATTGAATCCTCCCACATGCTTAATCGTTTCTTTACATTTCTTGAAGTGTGTATTACAGCGTAGGAAACTCCTAGGGACTATAGCATCCTGGTAAATCTTGGACTTTGAAGGAAGTTACATCTTGCTGTTTTTCTTTGGTTTTTCTCTAATGAATCACCTCCTCTCAAGAGCACACCAAAACCACAACTATCTGCAGAGCAACCATCAATGAAAAAGACCGAAATCTACCAGAAAAGATCTTCTACAACTAAAAACATAAAGACACCGGTAGGAGGGGTGCAATCATGATATAATCAAGTCCCATACCCAAGCCCACCGCCCGTTGGGTGACCCACAAACTGGAGAATAATTACAGCGCAGAGCTTTCCCCCAGGGAGCATGAGTTCTGAGTCCCACCTCGGGCTCTCCAGCCTGGGGGTCCGGCACTGGGAAGACGAGCCCCCAGAGCACTTGGTTTCGTAGACCACTGGAGCTTAATTTTGGAAGCCCCATGGGACTGGGGGAAATAGAGACTCACTCTTAAAGGGCGCATACAAAATCTCACATGCGCCGGGACCAGAGGCAGAAGTAGTAACTTGATAGGAGCCTGAGTCAGACCTACCTGCTGGTCTTGGAGAGTCTCCTGGAGAGGCATGGGCACAGACAGTGGTGGCAGCCATATTCGGGAGCTCGTGCAGAGGATGATGTGGGCAGGTCTCATGATGGGGCCCGCCCTCTAGCTCATTAGCACCAAGACCTCCCCCACCCAACAGCCTGCAGGTGTCAGTACTGGGAGCCTTGGGCCAAACATCTAAATGGGCCAAGACACAGCCCCACCCATCAGCAGATAGCTGCCTAAAGACTTCCTGAGCCCCCAGCTGCCTCTAGATATGCATCTAGAGGCAGCCCTGCCCACCAGTGGGCAAGCACTGGCCCTGCCCTCCGGGAAGCTGGCTCTAGCCTCTAGACCAGCCTCATCCACTAGTGGGCTGACACCAGATGCAAGAAAATCATAATCCCACTGACTGTGGACCAAAGCTGCCCACGTAGGCTAGACCCTGCCCCGGGACCATCTGGGCCCTGGCTCTGCCCACTGGCAGACCAACACAAGCTGCAGGACACCCTGTACCCATCGGTGTCAGGAACCACCCCCACTCCCCCTCAGTGATCTGACACCAGCTCTGGGATCCCCAGGCCCTGCAGCCAGACTCCAGGTCCATGCTCTTCCTGCCAGTGATCCTGCACTAACCGCAGGACCCACCTTCATTCACCAGTGTGGGGGCAGGGGGCAGAGCCCCAGAGGCTTCCGGACCCTGAATCCACCCAGCAGTGAGCCCGCACTAAGCCCCAGGGCTCCCCGGGGTTATGCAGTCAGCCGCCTCATGACCAGGCCCCACTAACCAGCAGCCAGCAGCACCCACACAAGGCAGGGCCTGGCAACACACCAGGCCAGAGGCCAAGCAAGCCTACCAGATGTATTCACATTATAGAGGTCCCAGAGGGAGAAGAGAGAGAGAGAAGGGGGCTGAGAACATATTTGAAAACATAATAGCTGAAAACTTCCCTACCCTGGGAAAGGAAACAGTCACCCAAGTCCAGGAAGTAAAGAGAGTCCCATTCAAGATGAACCCAAAGAGGAACACACCAAGACACATTGTAATTAACATGACAAAAATTAAAGATAAAGAGAGAATACTAAAATCAGCAAGGGAAAAGCAGCAAATAACATACAGGTGAACTCTCATAAGGCTGTCAGCTGATTTTTCAGCAGAAACTCTACAGGCCTGGCACAATACAGTCAAAGTGACGGAAGGGAAAAACCTGCAACCAAGAAAACTCTATCCAGCAAAGCTCTCCTTCAGATTTGATGGAGAAATCAAAAGCTTTACAGACAAGCAAAAGCTAAAAGAGTTTAGCACCACCAAACCAGCTTTACAGCAAATAAAAGAACTTCTAGGCAAAAAAAAGAAAAGGCCACAAGGAGAAATAAGAAAATTACAAATAAAAAGCTCACTGGTAAAGGCAAACGTATAGTAAAGGCAGGAAATTGTCCACACACAAAGCTTGTAGGGAAGTTAAAAGACAAAAGCAGTAAAATCATCTATATCTACAGTAAGCAATTAAGGGATACACAAAACAATTAGATGTAAAATATAATATCAAAAACAGTAATCATGAGGGGAGGAGAGTACAACTGCAGGGTTTCTAAAATGCATTTAAAATTAAGAGATTAGCAACTTAAAAGAATCACGTATATATATAGACTGCTATACAAAAACATGGTAATCATAAAACAAAGATCTATAATAGATATACACATAAAAAAAGGAATCCAAACATAATGCAAAAGATAGTCATCAAATCACAAAGAAGAGAACAAAAGAAGAAGAAAGGGGAAAAAAAGACCTACAAAAGCAAATCCAAAACAATTAACAATGTGGCAATAAGAACGTATATATTGATAATTACCTTAAATGTAAATGAACTAAATGCTCCAACCAAAAGACATGGATGGACTGGCTGAATGGATACAGAAACAAGATCCCTATGAATGCTTCCTACAAGAGACTCACTTCAGATCTAGAGACATATATAAACTGAAAGTGAAGGGATGGAAAAATGGCCAGAGTAGCAATACTTACACAAAATAGGCTTTAAAATAAAGACTGTTAAACCCAATGTTCATAGCAGCTTTATTACAATTGCCAAGGTATGGAAACAACCTGTGTCCATCAACAGATGAATGGATAAAGAAGATGATGTTTTATATATATACACATACACACACACACACACACACACACACACACACACACACACAATGGAATACTACTCAGCCATAAAAAAGAATGAAATTTTGCCATATGCTGCAACATGGATGGACTTGGAGGGCATTATGCTAAGTGAAATAAGTCAGAGGAAGACAAATACCATGTGATATCACTTATATGTGGAATCTAAAAAATACAGCAAACTGGTGAATAAAGAAAAAAAGAAGCAAACTCACAGATACAGAGAACAAACTAGTGGTTACCAGTGGGGACAGGGAAGGGGGAGGGGCAATATAGGGGTAGGAAAAAAAAGGGGGGTTATTATGGGATTATATGAAATCATGTGTGTGAAACTTTTGAAAATTGTAAAGCACTATAAAATTTAAAGAATCTTTCATTCAATAAAATAAAACACATTTCTGAGTTAATGACTACATCATTCCTGCTTTAACCTCTGTGGACACATGATCAACAGTCATGACTTGACTACTTCCATCAGTCTGCCCTCAAGTTTAACTAATAATGTAAATTGAATCCATTGTAAGAAGTCTTGGATACTCTAGCCCTTTCCAAACTTCTAGCTAGCATTCATTTCCCTCTTTTTTTTTTTTCCAAGGCCAGTCTTAGTCCCCAGCCCCAAACAACAAATAAACTTTGGAAGAAGTTTCTAAAAACAGCCTTGGAATTTCCTTCTGGGGTATAGTATGCCTCAGGGCCATTGCAAGAGAGGCCTTGTCAAGATTTGTTCTGCAGAAACCAAGGAAGAAGGACTAGTTGACTTTCAAAACCTCTGTTCCAACTGTGAGATTCTGCAGTTTCCTGATTAGACAGAATGAAGGATGGAACCCTGGCATTTACCCATTAAAGCAATGAGGAGAAGGTCTAATTTGTGGTATCTCCAACTGATAGTTTGCATTTTAAGGTTAAGATATTTTATTGCTTCCAGATGGTCAGCTAACTTCCAGCCAGAGGAAAGTTACTGCAGAGCTTAAGAATAGCTATGATACAAAGAGAGATTTTAATTATCATGTAAAGGATCTAATTAAAAAGACATACAGTAGTCGGCTTTTCACATGCTCAAGCCTATAAAAATCAGAAGTTTAAAAAATTACCTTAAGGAGGAAATTGGAAAATTATTCAGTTTGAAACAGAGACACGAGGAATTTCTTAATTTAGGGAACTAGAATTAGGTTAACTGCTTGTTTCTAGATGCCTTGATCTCCACGTTGTTCCTTCTATTCTGTTTTATGGAACAAGCTCATGAAGGTTCTTTGAGTCTTTTTGCTTCTTTGTTAGTTTATTTCCGGAATAAGGCAGAGTCTCTTCAATCAATCAAGCAAGCAAGCAAGAAAGCTATTGATCAATTTCTGCGTCTCTGAACTTGACACCTGTATTCAGATCCAGATCCTGCTGCTGATTGGGTGACCTTGGGCAAAGCACATAACCTCTACTGAGCCCCAGCTTCCTGGTTTGTAAAATGACAAGCCCTCTCCTTAGGGTTTCTGGAGCGTATCATGAGACGATAAAAGTTAGCCATTGTTATCTGCAGAGGTTTAGAATGTGCAACTATTCACAGATGGGGCCAAAGACTGTGGAAGACGGGTAACTAGTGGGTGGAATTCTACAGGCAATATTCTACAGGCAATGTCTTCTCTGTGACTTCCTCTCCCTGGCTCCTGAGCTCTGCAGCACAGAAATATTTTGCAAGAGAAACAGTGATCGGGGTTTGTAGGAGGGATGGGCAGCGTCCTGTTGGAGGCCAACTGAGCTCTTGGATTTAATGGTTTGGAACCAGAAATCTACTGAATTGTAACACAATGACCTTGAATAAGCACTGTCTCCTCACTTCCCTGCGTGATACATCAAGACCTCCTGACCCACCCGTCCCATTTTTTTCTGTTTGGCACCTTGGCACAGTGCTGGAACAAAGAGCTGAAAATGGCCAGCAAACTCAATTTAAAATAAGCCCCATCCATACTGTTTAACTTTGTGGCCTCCAGGTGTCTTTTTTTTTTTTTCCTTTTGTAAAAATTGAAATATAGTTGATTTACAATGTCGTGTTAGTTTCAGGTGTATAGCAAAGTGATTCGGTTATACATATATTTGTGTGTATCTATCTATCTATATATATTCTTTTTCAGATTCTTTTCCCTTATAGTTTATTATAAGATAGTGAATAAAGTTCCCGGTGCTATACAATAGGTCCTGTTGTTTATCTATTTTATGTATAGTAGTGTATATCTGTTAACCCCAAACTCATAATTTATCCCTCCCCACCTTTCCCCTTTGGTAACCATGAGTTTGTTTTCTGTGTCTGTGAGTCTGTTTCTGGTTTGTAAATAAGTTTATTTGTATTAGGCCTCCGGTTGTCTAAAAGTCGCTCTAGCCTCCCCACATTTTCTCTCCTTCTCCCTTCCCATTGGAACTTGACCCAGGGAATTCATTTAACCTGAATAAACCTGAAGGCTCCAAATATGTCAATCCCATTCTTGGAGGCTGCTGTTTCCATAGCCCAGTGTCCTCCATAGCTCTGCTAAGTGCAGCAGGCTTGGCCAGATGCTCTGAAAGAAAAAAAAATCCCTTCTCCTATTGCTCTGTGTTGGAAACCCTAATTTATTTGGTACCAAGCCTTCCTCTTGATAAGCATAGGCCAACCCAACAGCTGACCCATCACCTGTGGAATCTTTACATTTCTGAAGGGGAGGTGATTGAAAGCTGGAGGGATCGTTGTGTAGTGTAGAGATCTAATGGACAGCACGGTGACTACAGTTAGTAATACTGTACTGAATACTGGAAATTTGCTAAAAGAGTAGATTTTAGTTACCCTCAACACAGGAAAAAAGAAGTATGTGAGATGTGTTAATTACCTTGATTGTAGTAATCATTTCACTCTGTATGTATATCAAATCATTGTGTTGTACAACTTAAATATATAGAATTTTATTTAAGAATAAAATTAAATGAATATATAACTAAAACTTTTTAATCTTGAAAGTGGTAGTTATTACGAATGCATATATTTGTTAAAATTCATTGAAATATATGCTTAAAACAGGTATGTTTTATTACATGTAATTTATACCTCAATAGAATTGATTTTAAAAAAGAATAGGAAAGCCCAACTCTGAACCCAAATGAATAAACACAAACCAAAAACATTGCTAAGACTTCCGAGTGGGCTGAGGAATTACCACGGGGGTAAAGTAACCAAAACTCACAGCAGGAAGGCAAATCAGTTGTGCCAAATCAGAAATAGTTCATGTTTCTTCAGGAAGAATTTTTTTCTTCCAGGGGAATTTTCCCCTCCATAGTAGTTTGCACAGAGCTGTCTTTCTCCAGCTATAACGGTGGTCTGGCTGGTTAAGTTTGAAGGACAGACAGTGGTTAGGTGGTTCTCTATAAAACCACATCTATCAAGCTAAGAGTAAAACCAAGTTACTTGTAAGTGGCAGACGATAAAGGGAAATCAGGGGTCTCTGAACTCAGAAAATGTCAGCTAACATGCTTTTATAGGTCTTCATTGAGACATGAATAAGCTTAGGGATGCTCTTGTGGGTCTGGGAGGCACAGGGCAGATGCTATGACGTTGGCTTTATAGACACCCATAAAGAAATTCTCCCGTGAATTGGACACAAATAAGCTTTTACCACCTACCAGATTCAAGAATTTCCTTCATTCTTTTTTACAGGAATAAAAGCCTGTATGGACCACATCAAACACAAATCAACTTCCAGTGGAGATGCTTCATATTTCAGGCTGAGGAACATAAACAAGGGCCACTGTGGGTGAGCTTTATGACCCATTCAGACTAGAGGCTGTTCATTTATTTATTAAGTTCATTACTTCATTTACTTCTTCAGCCAATATGCATTGTGAAGCTACTGTATGCCAAGTGTCGAAGACATAGGACATGATTCTGACTTTAAATCTCTCACAGTCTGTTTGGGGACAGCAACGTGAACAAATAATCACAATGCAATATGATCATCGAGGTGAGCATTCACAAAGCTGTGGGAATACAGACAAAGGAGTAACTAACGCAATCCAGGGAATTAGGAAGATTTTTTGCATACAGACACACACACACACACACACACACACACACACACACACACACGTACTCATCTGACAGAGATGCCAAGGCCAGTTTGGTGAGAGATCTCTGACCTTCAACATTCCCTTAAACAATCCACAGTAAGTATTGTAACCGAGCAGGATCCTTAGAGGTCTTCCCAGAACAGACCACCGCCCGTGTCCTCCGCCTGCCTTTTGTCTGCAGAAAAACTTTAGTCAAAGAATAAATTTAATCAGAGAAGTGAGAACATGCAGAAAGAAAAATGCTTTAGTCATTAAACAAAGTCAAGGACCTTTAGTTCTTCCTCAAGGACTGTCGATAATATTCTGAGCCACGTCCTTTGAGCTGTTTTGCAGATGCTGAAAATCCCATCAGGTGGAAGAAGTTAACTGTACGCTGCCCACAAACACATAGACCCTAGACCGGTTGGAACCAGAAGGTTGATGATGTTGGCTCCCAATTACCTCACCACCAACCAATCAGAGGAATGTCCACGAGCTGACCATGCCCTGCTCCTTGAACACTGTAAGACTCTTCACTACCCCCTCCAGGGTGGGACACACAGTCTCGAGGGCATGAGCCCGCTGTGGCCCCCTTTGCCTGGTAAAGCAACAAAGCTATTTCTTTCTACTTCACCCCAAACTCTGTCTCCCAGATTTAATCCAGCACCAGTGTACAGAGGCCAAATTTCGGCAACAGTATATCATCCGTGGATTTCTCTAAACCCATCTAAGGCTGAAAATAACAGAAAAATGAGTAAAGTTGCTTGGAGTGTCTCCAATTCTGGGATGAAGAGGATGGGCAATCTCATTTCCATCATCCTACTATTAAAGCATAAACCATCTTCTGGGTATGAAGAAAATAGCACTTTGGTATAATTTATTCATTCATCTTATTTATTAATGTGTGTGGATGAACATATTGATTGCCATTATGCAATTATACAGATACATTTCCCCCAAATCCACAAGATGCTTGGATTTGGTTACATCACTCTTAACTTCCCGTCTTCGTTCTGGCTTTCCTTTTCTTCCTTTGAGATACCTTCAACTTACTTGTCCTTCTAGGCAAACAGATCAATAAAGAAAAGTGTTACTTGCACATTTTGCAATGACATTCTGAAAATGTGGGTTAATGATAGAGGACTCTGGAGCTGACTGTATGACGGAGGAGGGAGGGACCTGCTCTGCCCACTGGGTTCTCCGACAGAGCCCGTCTCCTCCCAGTTATAGATGCTTGATGTCTACCCAAAGGTTCCACCCCTTTCCCCGATCTGGGAGCCAGCCTGGCTTTCAGCTGTCATTGGGAGGCCAGGACATAGGGAGATCATATGGAATAATGCTCAGGGACTCCGCACATCTGGTGGGCCACGCTACCCATCCAGATCCCCAGGTCAAAGTCTCTCCTTGCCCCCTGGTTCTCTCTCTGATCCCTGCCTGGTAGCCATTAGCTCAGGTGTCCTTCTTTTTCCTGGTCCGTCTTCTCTCCCAGGGAAGTAGTCAGACCCCTGATCCCCTAACCTGTGGCCAGGAATCTAAGACCTGATGACGGACCCATATGGTATGGATCAGATCCTTGCATATTTCGTGCCCCAACTTGATCTGGGACTCAGTTACCTGTTACTGGACCTATCATGGTCCGTTGGGTGCCATGTTTCATCAGCCTGCCCGGACTTCCTCCATCACCTTCCTCATTGGTTCTGCCCACTCCCTCAATGCCTGCTGCCACTCCCCTCTTGCCTCCCCCAGACCCCGTGAACAGCATCCTGTGAATGACACCCAGCCCCACCTCCACCACGAAGGCTGCCCTTAGTCTATCTCGTCCCCCTGGAGTTGGGTCCCCTGTGTATAGTAAAGATGAAAAAGAGTCATTTGCAAGGCTTTCTTCAGTTTGTTCAGGGCCGTGTTTGCTAAAGTGTGATACCTGTATCCCTAATGGAATCTGAGAAAAATAAGGTGGTCTGTGGGTGGGCCATATTTTGTAAAAAAGTTAATCACTTAATGTGCATTTTGAGCAAATATAGTTTTCAAAACAAACCCATGAGAAAAGGCAGCAGCCTATAATGGTTCAGAGCATGAAGTCTAAGGTTAAACTACCTGGTTCAAATCCTGGCTCTTCTACGTACCAGCTGAGGGACCTTGGTAGTTACTAAATGTCTCTGTGACTCAGTGTCCCCATGTGTTAAATAGGCACGATGATAATAGTATCTGTGTTATAGGGCTCTTACGAGGATTAAAATGAGTTAATGCATGTAAAACATTAAATAAGTTAAAACATGTATATTAAAAGCATGACATGACACATTGTAATCACTTAATAAAACTTGCTTTTTTATTTTGTGGCTATTCTCGCCTAAAATGTAGCTAACTGAAAAGAGAAGTGAGTTTGTTTAGTTAAAAAATTATGTACATAATAATACCATTGGTACGTAAACATTAAAAGATTGGTAAATATATCCATTAGGGATGGCTAAGTGGTTGCAATGAACAGAGCCCCCAGATTCAGTGGCTTAAAGTACAAGAAGTTTACTATTTTCTTCGCAATACGGGATAGGTGTTTCTGGTTAGCAGGTGGATTTGCTCCATGTAGTGTTTTGGGGGCCCCAGGGTCCTTTAATCTTGAGGCTCTTCCTATCACTTTGGGTCTCATCATCACCTGCTTGATCAAGGTTGCATTGCCATCTTCAGGTTCTTCAGAGCGTCTTAAAGTTCCTGGCCCAGAAGTGGCAACACTACTTCATCTCATATTCCGTTGGCTAAAACTTACTCACATGTTCATACCTAACTGCCAGGGGAGGCCAGGAAGAGGGGTACAGCTGTGTCCCACGTTTTGGTGGATAGCTAGCTGACTCTGAGTGTCAATGACTGAAGTTTGGGAAACGCTGCTCTTGGGGTAGGTGGTGGGATTCTTCTCAAGACCAGGGCCAAGGAGCAAGATGGTAGTTAAGGGATTCCCTGTGACAGGGAAGTGCCAAAGAGTTTTAGGCCCACGGAGAGTTAATACTGAGTTTTACTTTTCTCCGTTCTCTGTTGTAATTCCCATGATACACTCTGCTCTTACAGAAATCTCTTACATACATGCTTTGAGTTGGAGGTGCCTGGGGCGTGAGGGAGGGGACTATGATGGGGAGAATAATGCTTCCCGCCACCCCACAAAGATGTCAGCGCCCTAATCCCCAGAACTTATGAATGTATTAGTTTATCTGGCAAGGAGACTTTGCAGATACAATTAAGATTAAAGACCTTGAGATGGGAGAGTGTCCTTGATTTTCCAGGTGGGGCCAGTCAAAGCATATGAGTCCTTGGAAACAGAAAATCTTTTCTGTCTGTGGTCAGAGAACCAGAGAGATGGCAGTGTAAGAACTCAGCCTGATATTCTTGGCTTTGAAGATGGAGGAAGGGGCCATGAGCCAAGGAATGCAGGCAGCCTCTGGAAGCCAGAAAAAGCAAAGACATGGATTCTGAACTAGAGCCTCCAGGGAAGAAGACAGCCCTGTCAATACCTTGACCTTAGTCCAGTGAGGCCCATGTTGTGCTTCTGATCTACAGAGCTGTAGGATACATTTGTGCTGTTTTAAACCTCTTTGTTTACGGTAATTTTTCACAGTGGCAATAGAAAACTAATACAGGGACCTACTCCCTTGGTTGAGAAACAATGGCAACATGGAGCATGGAGAAATATTGACTGGGGAACAAAGGGTTATGAGCACGAGATTACAAGGATGGTCAGGTGAAGATGAGCAAACCCAGGGAATCTTACCCTTAGAAGGACTGCGGGAGGGCGTTGGACTTCCTACAGCAACTGAGATGGAGGATGTTGTTAAAGGAAAGGGTAACCCAGGAGCCTGGAGAACTTGGCGACAATTGGTGTTCACGTCCTTGGCCATGGAGTTACGGACTGCCAAGACAAAAATCCCATAAACTTCTATTTATTCCAGAAACTCCACCTGCACCATGAGAACTCTAGTAACCTCGTTCTTTTCCAAAGTACTTGTGGAATGTTTTGGGCTGTTCCACATGAACTATTAAAAATTATGCCTCCCTGGGTACTTCCTCCAAACGAGTTGTTGCATTCAGCAAAATAACCCAGGAAGCTGTAGTTTCCAGGGTTACCTCTGGAAGCTTCATGAAGGCACCCAGCAGAGCTAGTCTTGAGATCAAGCCACTACCCATTGGAGAGAGGTTCTTGTACCTTATCGACCAGCAGATACGTGTCGACGGAAAAAAAATGCACAACGTGAGCGTTTGTGAGTTAAGTTTTATTTGGGGTAAAATGAGGACTATAGCCCAGGAGACAGCATCTCAGAGAGCTCTGAGAAACCACTCCAAAGAGGTGGGGGGAAGGTCAGTATAGACGTGATTTTGGTGAAGGGGAAGCGCATGCAATCAAGCTCATATCTTTTTTGCAGGTTTCTGTTAGTCTCATGAAGGTTACTGCTAGTCACGAGAAGCAGACGTCACCATGAAGGATTTTAGTGCTTTACTAGATACGAGGAGAACTGCAAGAATTGGGCTCATAAAATCTTCTCCTGAAAATATCTATCTGAAGACCTGTTCTGCCAGTTCTTCCCAGAGCACAGAGGGCCTCATTTCTGATCTCCACCTTGAACTCTCCTTTCAGGGGGTGCTGAAGGTCAGCAGCTGCGGCGGCCCAGAATTTAATCCTTGTAGAGTTAGATGGCAAGTGCCATTCTGTAGTTGGCATATGTTACAAGAAAGGCATCGTGGAGTGTATGGATACACATTTAATACGGCTCTGGTGTGGAGGTCAGTTTGTGGATGGAGAAAGCAGAGCTCTAGTCCTTGAAAAAGAGGATGGGGATCAAGGATTGAACAAATGCCTCCAGTTTGCCCTCCTCTGATCCCAAGCACCCACATCTGCTCTTGTTAACCGGAGCAGGACTTGCCAGGTAGGACCAGAGCTGGCGTGGAGGCTGAGGGGAGGTCAGGGAGTGAGGGCTTTGTTGCCGCCCCTCTTATGGAAGATTCCAGCCCCTGGTCGTCTCCTTTCTTTCTGAGCTGCCTAGTCCACTCAGGCCAGGGTCCTGGTGATCAGCATCACACAGCATCTGCGTGGCCCACGACAGGGAGAATCCAGTCTCTTGGCCTCTCTCCTCCACACCCTCACTCCAAAGCCAAAGCAAGCACCGGTCCTATGAGTTTTACTCATAATAATCATGAGCCATGAACAGACAGTGAAAAGTCACCTTCCTTGCTCCTTCTCTGTGTGTCTCTCTTTCTTCCACTTAGAAAAATGACAGCTCTTTTGGCTGCTATAAATGTTAATTAAGTTAAGAAAAGTTGCATATTTAAATACAATAGGAGCTCCTGCATGTGAAGGACTAGGGTAAGGTTCATCTACACTTGAGAAGAATGTCAGGGCCCAGGCATTCCCCAGCAAGGGAGTTGTCCTTGGGAGGAGTGTGGGAGTCCCTGAGTGAGAATGAGAAGGGGTCCAGCAGCAGGGCGGAGGGAAGGGTATTCCCCCAGCAGCTCCTTGGACTTGGCCCCCTGAAGCCCTATGACTGTATGAACAAACAGCAACCCCCCGCCCCTGCCCACCCCTCAGAGTTAGGCCCTGTTGTTTCTCCTAAGTGCAATTTAATAATTTTGGTGTTACGATTTGTTTACTATTTGTCTGTTCTGCTAGACAGTAATCTCCCGAGGGCAGGGAACATGTGTCTACCATACCCTGCACACAGTGGCACACAGCAAGTGCTCAATAAACATTCAATTAACGAATAAGTCAAGGACTAGATACTTTGTAGATTTGTAGATAAATTTGTGGGTAATTTGTTGATAAAAAGCTGTGCATGTTTAGGCTCTCTGATAGGACTCCACAAAGGACTGGGTTGCTGAAATGGCCTTATGAGGGTCTTTGAGTTTTAGAAGGAATCCAACTTCTGGCAGAAAGGGAGAATTTTAGGGAAAAATACAACCCCAGGGCTGCCATGCACCTCGGCCAGTAGGCAAGTATTTCCTTTTCATGGCAGATCCTACCAGGAAAAGATATGAGAGGTACATGCCCATTATATGTTATCATTATTTCTTTATTTCTTTATTTTCAATTTATTTATTTATTTATTTACTTTTGGCTGTGCTGCGTGGCTTGCAGGATCTCAGTTCCCCAACCAGGGACTGAACCCGGGCCACGGCAGTGGGATGCTGGAAACCTAACTGTTAGGCTGCCAGCAAACTCCCTATGTATCCTCATTTAGAAATTATATACATGCATCCTTGTCATCGTATATATTAAATATCAATATACGTAGATTTCTTTCTCATTTTAGTTAACAGTACATAGGCGTTCTAATATTTTATTTCTGTGCCCTAGTGGGTTGTCTTGCGCACCCACTTTGGAAGCCACTGCTGCTGTCTGATGAGGCTGTGGTCAGCGGAGTGGGCCCTGGGCTGGAGGGGGTGACCTACGTCTCTTGGACAGGCGGACCTGCTTTGATGTATGTTTCTACCAACCAGTACTCTTTCTTAGTTCTCAAAATTTTAATAACAGCAATAATAACCAATATTTATTGAGTGATGAGAGGTTGAAATACAAACAGTGGCCAAACCATCTGTGACTGTACAACTCTGACCCACAACCTCTCCAGCAACCAATCTGGGAAGCCCAACCATAGCCCTTGCTGCTGCGGGCTCAAAATGGTCAGGATTTAGTCGGCAATTGCCAGCTTCTTTAGTTTTTGTCCCCACTTAGGTCCGAATGTAGGACCAATCATAGAAACCAACCAATCGTAGGACCAAATCATAGAAACCAACCAATCGTAGGACCAATCGTAGAAACCAACCAATCGTAGGACCAATCATAGAAACTAACCAATCGTAGGACCAATCATAGGAAACCAACCAATCGTAGGACCAAATCATAGAAACCAACCAATCGTAGGACCAATCGTAGAAACCAACCAATCGTAGGACCAATCATAGAAACTAACCAATCGTAGGACCAATCATAGGAAACCAACCAATCGTAGGACCAATCACAGAAAGCCAAATATGTTCCCTTAACCGCTTGACTGCTAGTTATTCTGCCTCTACTCTCCCCAGGCCAACAGCCTCCAATCAGGGCATATCTGAAGCCTTCCCTTTTTCCACTATAAAGCTTTCCCTCTCCACTGCTTGCCTTTAGTCTCTGCCAAACACAAGTAATGGTGGCTGACTCCTTTGTGTGAGTGAAAGAATGTTGCCTGCCTTATCGGTAAACAAGGGATGTTGCAGCCATCAAGCCATCACATTGCAGCTGCCCATAATGGTGAGCCCTGAAGGAACTCAGGGTGGAAACAGGATGCCCCCCCCCGCCCCCCCCACCCCCGCCCCGCATCAAGCCATCAGCCCCTGCAGCTGCCCCCAAATAGTGCACCTGAGGAGACTCAGCGTGGGAAATCACAGGATCCTGGCCCCGTTTAGCTGAGGTACATATCAGAGGAATGATTTCAATGAGCCCAGACGTTTGCATCTTCCCATATAGAAAAGCGCTAAATTCCTTGAGATGCCTGATTTTCTTTAATTAACAGTAATCTTTTGATGTTCTGACCACCTGGTCTTCGTTGCAAAAACTCTTATATATCCTGGCTCCTCCCTGACCTCTTCTGAGCAATCTCTCAGAGCAATCTGAGAGGCTGCATCCCAGGCTTAAGTCCTCAGTTTTGTCTGCCAAATAAAACATAATATTCAACTTTCAGGTTGTACTTTTTTTTTGTTTTCAGTCGACACTTGCAATAGCAAACTGAATATACAACCTTTGCTTGTCCTCAGTTGGATGATCTTTGTTTATTTCCACAGTGCTTACTATATGCCTAGCCCTGTGCTAAGTGATTCACATGCATTTATCTTTGCAACTTCATGAGGTAGTATTATGGATATCGTTCCTGTTTTACAGCTGGGGAAACAGATGAGACCCAGGGAAGTCAGGTAACTTGCTCAGAATCGCACAGCCAATAAGTGGTGAGTCTAGGCTGATGTGTGTGCAGTGGCTGGCACACAAGGCAGGCCTTCAGCACACGCAGCAGCTTGGTCTCTCCCCCCTGTCATAGTCTTTTCTCCCCTTATACTATGCATCCTTGAAGTGGAGGAAAGGATGGATTCTGTCTTTTTTTTTTCCTTTAAAAAGAAACTCCAGTGGGATCCTTCCACAATGTATACATATATCAAATTATCACACTGTATACTTTAGATTCTCAAATTTTTTTTTGTCATTAATATTGCCAATAAAGTTGGGAAAAAAAGAATAAGCAAAAACAAACAAACAAACAAAAAAACCTCCAGTGAAATAAGTCAAACAGAAAAAGACAAATACTATACAACCTCTTATATGTGGAATCTGAAAACAAAAACAAAAACCCAGAATCACAGGTACAGAGAACAGAAGGGTGGTTGCCAGAGGTGAGTGCTGTGGGAGAAATGGGTGAAGGTGGTCAAAAGGTAGACACTTCCAGCTATAAAACAAGTAAGTCATGGGAATGCAATGTACAGCATGGTGACTGTAGTTAATAATACTATTTGTATGTTTGAAAGTTACTAAGAGAGCAGATCTTAAAAGTTCTCATCACAAGAAAAAAAAATTTGTAACTGTATGGTGATGGATGTTAACTAGACTTCTGTGGTGAACATTTCATAATATATACAAATATTGAATCATTATGTTGTACACCTGAAAGTAACATAATGATGTATGCCAATTATATCTCAGTTAAAAATCCAAATAACAATTCCAGTATCTGCTGTAATGTTCAGGGTTCAGAGTCTCTACCTCTCTGTTTCTAGAAGATTAAGTAAATTCACAAAGCCTCTGGAGAAAGATGAACTCCGGGTTTTCCTTGATGAACTTCCAAGTATTTTTTGTAATAATAAACTGGACTTCGTTAAAATTAAAAGCTTTTCTTCTGCATAAAACATTCTTAATAGAATTAAAATAATATTTGCAAACCATATTTCTTACAAAGGTCTTGTATCCAGAATACATAAAGAACTCTCAGGGGACTTCCCTGGTGGTGCAGTGGTTAAGAATCCATCTGCCAATATAGGGGACACGGGTTCGAGCCCTGGTCTGGGAAGAACTAAGCCCGTGTGCCACAACTACTGAGCCTGCACTCTAGAGCCCGCAAGCCACAACTACTGAGCCCGCAAGCCACAACCACTGAGCCTGCATGCCACAACTACTGAAGCCCATGTGCCTAGAGCCCGTGCTCTGCAACAAGAGAAGCCACCGCAATAAGACTGTGCACCACAATGAAGAGTAGCCCCTGCTCACCGCAACGAGAAAGCCCGCACAGCAACGAAAACCCAATGCAGCCAGAAATAAATAAAGAAATTTATTAAAAAAAAAAACCAACTCTCAAAACTCAGCAATAAGAAACAATTTGATTTTTAAAAAATGGTCCAAAGATTTGAACAGACACTTCACCAAAGAAGATATTTGGATGGCAAAGTATTTATTTTTTTGGCTTCATGGCATGAGGGATATTAGTTCTCTGACCAGGGGCCAAACCTGCACCCCCTGCATTGGAAGCACAGCGTCTTAAGCACTGGACCACCAGGGAAGTCCCAGGATGGCCAAGTAACTTTGGTGATGGATTAGGCTGAGATGCGAGAGGTTTTTAACAGGCAAGCAAAGGTAACAGTCCAGTCAGAGCTCCATATCTTCTGGACCATGGCTGATGAATGAAAAATGTATCTGGAATCAAAATCCTTGGTGACCTACGAACAGAAATACATCAACCTCCTTCCTTTGTTTGCTAAACAAACAAATATACCAATAAACCTCTTTTAAAAAATGTTGTTTGTAGTTTAACTGAATTTTATGCTTAGGAAAGATTTTTGGAGCCATCCAAGAGAAATTTCTTATTTTAAAGTCGAGAATTGACTTGCTTCTTGGTAACAGGGGTAATAAAACCCAGATCCCCTGGTGAACAGACCACACAGCCACTGAGGTATAATTTCGTTGGTTTTACTAGCTGGACTGGGGGCAAATGGTATGTAGACAGATGGTAGTCATTGATTGAGGGAGGTCACTCACCCCTCTGGGAGCCTCTGGGCACATGGCAACTGATGACTCTGTCATCGGGTCCTTTAATCTCTGTGTATGTAGTTTAAGTGGCTAGGTGTGCTCCTTTTAGGCCTGAGAATTTACTCAGCAGGCAGACTCTATTTAGGTCCGTCCCTTCACATCAGTTCAACCTTCATTTATACAAGCATGTTGGCTTTAGTTCAGAGTTTTCTTTCTTCCATCAAGATATGCAAGCAACTGGAGAGCTCCATCAACCTTGTGGTGCCTTGGCCTACAGTAAATATTCAGCTGCTTATGTTTTTGCATATCTAACATATGCCAGGCAGGTTCTTAAAATTTGGGTGTCACTGACCACATTAAGAATCTGAAGGAAGTTATGGGTCTTTCCCCCAAGAAAAAATAGCCAAATGATATACACACACAAATTTCTGTATCTGATTGAGGGGTGTTTATGGATTTCTGGTCTACCTCGGACATCTCTGGGGAGAGGAGCTGATTAGGGACGTGGAACAGTTTTTGAGCAGAATGAAGGATCCAGCTCACATTATACACCACCAATTGGTAATGTCCCCAAGCTTTCGGGTGATATGGTTTTCTAGGAGTCCTCTCTTGCCTGGGTGGGGTTGATTCAGAGATGGGGATAGCCAAACTGGGGGCACAGTGGGAGACCATGTCTATGAGTGTGTGTGAATCAGGGCCACTACTGGGAATGTGTTTGAAATAAATGAGTCACCAGGTCTCCAGTAACCAGGAAGGGTAGAGAAGAAACCCAAGAGGGCATGGAAGGGCTGAAATACTGGGGAGGGAGAGAGGGGTTGCTGGTGGCTGGAGAATCTGTTTGGTTGGAATTGAGAGTAGGAAAGCAGTGGGCACAGGGTGGGATCTTAGTGCAGGATTGCATGAGTGCAGCACTTCTGTGTGATGACAGGGTTCAGGGTGTGACCATGACAGTGGGTCACTCATTGGGTCTAGAGTGTCAGATGTCATTTATAAATGTAGCTGTCCAGGAGGCATGTGGAAGGTGAGGGGGGAAACCTATAAGATTCATGATAAGATCATCAGTTAATTTAGGCAAGGGACCTCTCTGGTTTTAGAGGGAGAAAAGAAATTTCACTGAAGTTGAATTTTGCCTGGAACCATCTCCATTACTCTGAGGCCATTTCCTCTGATTTGCTTCCGGTCTCCTACTCCCAAATATGCATATGCCTGGGAGTCAAACCCACCATGGTTTAGAGCCACTTACTACTGGGACACCCTAGCCTAATGCCCCAACCTCTCCAGCTGCAGTCCTGTGGATGAACGAATGCCCAAAAATTATTTTTGCAGAAGCTTCCCTCGATTGTGCTAGGTTCCCTCTGAGCGTGGTTATAATAACACCTAACTCAGCTGGGTATTCAGTGAGATAACACGGAGAGGGAGCGTGGCCCAGCGCCTGTCTTATAAACTGCTCAATAACTCAGGTTTCTTCCTACTCAACCCCTTTCCTGCCCTACCTGTGGGGTTAAAAACTGTCCCTTGTGGCTTTTGATGTGCCTTTTTCATCTAACAGTTTTGTATTCACTTTCCTGTAGATTATACAAAGCAAAACCTATTGAACCAGGACACAGAGTTCCAAGGGAATTAAATTAAAACATTGTTATCTTTTTTCATTCACTTAGATTCTATGCTGAAAATCAACATTTCAAATAATAAATCAGCAACAAAACAAAACCCAAAAACCGGGCTTCCCTGGTGGCACAGTGGTTGAGAATCTGCCTGCTAATGCAGGGGACACGGGTTCGAGCCCTGGTCTGGGAGGATCCCACATGCCACGGGGCAACTAGGCCTGTGAGCCACGACTACTGAGCCTGCGCGTCTGGAACCTGTGCTCTGCAACAAGAGAGGCTGTGAGAGTGAGAGGCCCGGGCGCGGCGATGAAGAGTGGCCCCCGCTTGCCACAACTAGAGAAAGCCCTCGCACAGTAAGCGAAGACCCAACACAGCAAAAATAAATAAATAAATTAATAAACTCCTACCCCCAACATCTTAAAAACAACAACAAACAAACACAAAAACCCAACGGTAACAACAACAACAAAACACTTCAATGAGATCGAAATGGTAAGGTGGAAACCACCAGATTTATCGGGCATCGCTGTCCGATCTTTTTTAGGTGGCAGCCTTATTTCTTGCTTCAGGCCCAAGGAATTAAATGGATCAACGCGGGGTTTTGAATTCCAGCATTTGGAGCTCCTGGCTTTGGGAAGAGGAAGAGATTTCGGAAATCCAAGAGCCAAAATATGGTTCTTACGATAAAATTCGTACAGAGGTGGGAGTGGACACAGAAACTGTAACCTGAACGATGAGAATTCTCACACGGAGGGAACTCACCCAGCCCACTAACGCTCGGCATGGCTCCCAAAGTAACAGAATCCGAGTCTCCAGGCCAGATTTTCCCTCTAGCCATTCCTGGCCACGCAAAGCGGAGCTGCGAGCACACAGAAAGGGATGTCTTCATCGCCAACCGGGATGGAACAAGCCCGCCCGCTCGGGGAGTGCTGAGAACCAAAGGGTCCCTCCAACGCGGGCAGCCGTCAACATGACTTGACTGCCCCCATCGCGCGCGGTCCGCACTCTCCAGGCGCCCCCGGCCTTTCCGGGTGCGCGCGCAAGAGCCGGCGAGCCGGGGAGCTGTGCGTCCAGCAGCCTGCGGGCGGCGGTGGCCGACTGGCTCGCGGGGAGAGGGCTGGCCAGCAGCGGCGGAGGAGGAGCTGGAGCTGCAGCCGGTCCCCTCGGGCCGCGCCCCGCCCTCCGCCGCCACCTGCGCGTCCCCTCCGGGCTCTCGCGCCCCGGGGCAGTGTGGGCTCTCCCTGCCGCAGCGGCGGTATCACCGCGTCCGCCAATTAGAAGACTCGGCGTTTGGCTCCTTGGGGCGCGGGAAGAGCGGCGCTGCCTGTTCTGGCGAGTGGAGGGTGCGACGGCGCGCGTCCCTCCCCTCCGCGCTCCCCGCGACGTTCGTGGAGGGGGTTACAGAACTGCTGTGACTTTTGAGGTCCGACTACTCCTTCCGGCTAGCCTCCCAACGCGCCAGCTCGGAGAGAGGCCGGCGTGACCGGCAGGCCCAGAAGACTCGCTGCGTGGGCTCGGGACTTGGAACGTGTCCGGGAGCCCGCGGCGCTGTGCGCGCTGTTGAGTTTGGCGGCGGGGTGGGGTGTCCCTCGGCGCGAGGGGCGGAGAGGACGTTGCGCTCTGCCCCTTCGCCAGCCCCCTAGTGCTGCCCCCACTTTGAGAGTAATCGAGACTTGAGTGTGACTGCGGAGCCGCGAGGATGCGGGCCCTGGGCGCGGGTTTTTCCTCAGCTCGGAGCGATGGAGCGGGTCGGTGAGCGGAACAAAGGCGCCCGCCCCGGGGAGCCGGTCCTCGGCTGAAGACCGCGGGGCGCGCGCCACGACGGCCGCCTGCGGACTAGGGTGGTGGCTGTGCGGCCCGAGGCGCCGCGCGCTCCTCCGCGGGCGGGCGGCGAACCCTGAGCCCGGCACCTGCGCGCCGCTCCTGCTGCGGCGCCGGGGCAGCCCCGCCTGCCGGCCCGCGGGCCCCGGGGGTCCGCTGCGCTGGCAGCCCCGCTCCCGGTGCCCCAAGGTCCAGCGGCGAACCACTTGGTGGTGCAGAGGAGAGACCCCCGGCCCTTCGCCAAGAAGCCGAGGCGCCTGCTAGGGGCCGCGCGCCGCGGACTGAGCAGGCATCATCTCTGGGAGCACTTCTGCAGACCGAAGCCTTCGGTGTGAGCCATCTAGCTCTCCCCGCGACCGCCCGGACCTCCCAACAGTCTCCGCTGCCCTAGCCTCCGCGCCGTGGGGCCGGGAGCGGCTGGGATCCTCGCCAGCCGTCCGGAGCGCGAGGCTCTCACGGCCCAGGCTGCCCCGCGCCTCGCCGGAGCCCGAGGGGGCGCGGGTCCGGGGCGAGGGCCGACCGGGCGTGTTTGATGGCTTCACTGAGAAGAGTCAAAGTGCTGTTGGTGTTGAACTTGATCGCGGTGGCCGGCTTCGTGCTCTTCCTGGCCAAGTGCCGGCCCATCTCGGTGCGCAGCGGAGACGCCTTCCACGAGATTCGGCCGCGCGCCGAGGCGGCCAACCTCAGCGCGCACAGCGCCAGCCCCATACAGGATGCGGTCCTGAAGCGCCTCTCGCTGCTCGAGGACATTGTCTACCGGCAACTAAATGGTAAGGACGCACGAGGGTGTCCACGGGGCTCGGCGCGGGCGGGCCGGGCACCGGCTTCCTCCCGGGGGCCCTGCGCGCGGTGCGGGAGGCGGGCACCTCCTGGCTCCCCCTACAGGATGCGGTCCTGAAGCGCCTCTCGCTGCTCGAGGACATTGTCTACCGGCAACTAAATGGTAAGGACGCACGAGGGTGTCCACGGGGCTCGGCGCGGGCGGGCCGGGCACCGGCTTCCTCCCGGGGGCCCTGCGCGCGGTGCGGGAGGCGAGCACCTCCTGGCTCCCCCTCGCCCTTTTACTCTTCCTGCCCAGTCTCGGCCAGGAGGCCAGGGCTGCTGGAAAGAATTACCCGTTTCTTTTCTGTTCTCCAGCTATAAGTTTGCTTTTATCGTGGAAACACGTCAGCACAGCTGGCTCCCGGTCTCCGCGTGCAGGAATGATTACCTGGCCGCTCCGGCCCAAGTGCGGAAACTAGACGCGCGGCCAAATGGGACTGGAGGCGCAGGCGACTTAAGGGAGGAAAGAACTCTTACAGCTTAGCGTTTGGTGGGGTCGGACAGGGGAGCGACACTGGCCTGCTTAAATGTCTACAAAAGTCAAGGCCTCAGGTCTGGAGCTAACGCGCTTCGGTAGTAGGTTGGAGGAATGTCATCTCTCTAGGAGGCGGGCTGCAAGCTAGCAATGAGGACTCCTCCCTTCCCGCAGCTGCCTTGGTGAGCCTGCTATTAAAAACACGCTCGGATTCTCTCTCGAGAGCTGCCTGAGGGCAATTGTTAAAGTTTGAGGTGGGTTGGGGAAGCAGGTTTTTAGAGAGTGTAGCAAAGAGAGGTGTGCCATCCAATCAGCGATAGTTGTCAGAATCTGTCCCATATAAAATGTTCTCCTGCTTCCTCCCGGGGGCCCTGCGCGCGGTGCGGGAGGCGAGCACCTCCTGGCTCCCCCTCGCCCTTTTACTCTTCCTGCCCAGTCTCGGCCAGGAGGCCAGGGCTGCTGGAAAGAATCACCCGTTTCTTTTCTGTTCTCCAGCTATAAGTTTGCTTTTATCGTGGAAACACGTCAGCACAGCTGGCTCCCGGTCTCCGCGTGCAGGAATGATTACCTGGCCGCTCCGGCCCAAGTGCGGAAACTAGACGCGCGGCCAAATGGGACTGGAGGCGCAGGCGACTTAAGGGAGGAAAGAACTCTTACAGCTTAGCGTTTGGTGGGGTCGGACAGGGGAGCGACACTGGCCTGCTTAAATGTCTACAAAAGTCAAGGCCTCAGGTCTGGAGCTAACGCGCTTCGGTAGTAGGTTGGAGGAATGTCATCTCTCTAGGAGGCGGGCTGCAAGCTAGCAATGAGGACTCCTCCCTTCCCGCAGCTGCCTTGGTGAGCCTGCTATTAAAAACACGCTCGGATTCTCTCTCGAGAGCTGCCTGAGGGCAATTGTTAAAGTTTGAGGTGGGTTGGGGAAGCAGGTTTCTAGAGAGTGTAGCAAAGAGAGGTGTGCCATCCAATCAGCGATAGTAGTCAGAATCTGTCCCATATAAAATGTTCTTCTCAGCGCTTCAGGAGAAGAGGGAGACTTTTAATATACCCTGGTCACATCTGGTCCAGGAACTGATGGGTCATTGGACATTTGCTGCCCCCAAGGTCAGAATATTACTCACTTGAGTATGGGCAGCTCTCCCGGGTCCATGTGACTGGTATCCAAGTCAGATTCAAGGCTGCCACCTCCCTTCCTGAGCTTCTAACTCATGTCCTCTTGGTAATTCCAGAGCTACTGATAGTCATAATGATAATGATAATAATTAGTGGTGGAATTCTTACTGGGCCAGACACAGTGCCAAGACTGTTACAAATGCATTATCTCACTGAGTGGTCACATCAGTCCAGGCTGGTTCCTTCCATTCCCCATATCAGAAATAAGAAAAGGAGGCTTGGAGGGGTTAACTAAGTTGCCTGATGTCCTGCTGCTAGTAAGTGGTAGAGTCTGGAGTCAGAACCCCATGTCTGGTTGACCAGAGAGCCTGTGTTCTTGACAACTTCTATCTACTGTCTCCTCCTAGTTATAAGGAGTATTCATTTTGATTACAAAAAGATTCTACATTAGTAAGACCCGACTCAACTACAGTCCTACCTGCATTTGGAGCAAGAGACCAGTCCGGTGGCAGGCAGGGAGAAGGATGTCACCATATTGTCTTCCTCCTGCTTTCCCATGCTCCATTCTGGGTCCTTCCTGGTGGGATGGGGTCAGATTTCCAAGCACCCTCTGAAAGGACCCCTTGGTCTTCTTGACGTCATTCAGCAAGTATCCAGGGGATATCTTGAACTTGTATCTGCAGTGGGGCGCTGCAAAACCACTGACCCCTTGTAGATAGCGGGGCCCAGCTGTAGGTGTGGCCTGGCTGTAGGTGTCCCCTGTGGGGTTCTTGTGGGAGCTCTTCTCCTGAGTGTCGAAGAACCAAGGCACAGAATGAAACAAAAGCCCACAGTTCATCTCTGGAGGAATTAGATGCTTATGGAATGGGCCTTATTATTTTACACAGATCCGTGCCATAGACCAATCCATAGGACCCAGAAGAGAGAGTGCAAGATAGCTGGTTCCCTCAAGTGTCAGGCTGTACCCAGGGACACAAGTGGTTTCAATTAGGAAATGAGATATGATATACCCTCACCCACCCAGTGCCCCAAATAAGAATAATAAAATTCTAAAGGGTATTTAGTAAGTGCCACTAACCCGCAGGGACTCCTTAAGTCTTTCCAGCAACCCTAGGAGATGGGTGCCGATACTTCCCCCTAAGTAGCTTGCTCACAGCCACCCAGCTAGGGGATGACAGAGCTGGGAATTGAACTTGGACAGTCTGGTTCCAGGATTGAGGTTCTCAGCTGCTGCACTGGCGTGTCTCAGCCTTTGGCGTGTGTCAGAGTCACGTGGAGGGCCTCTTAAGATGCAGATTTCTAGGCCCAACCAAAGAATCTCAGATTAAGTAGATCTGGGTGGGGACCCGAGACTTTGCATCTCCGACAAGCTAGTGGCCTGGACCATGGCCCAGTGCCCTCTACTGCCTATGCCAGGCAGAGTAAAGAGGAAAATCCATTTGCCTGTTGGTTGGGGTGGGGGTGGGGACTTCTGGGAAGCTGTGAGTTTGCTTCAGATGGGCTGGGGTTCAGCTTCTTTCCTTGTATACTCCTCTGCCTGGTAAGCGATTCCGTGGGGGTTTGGGGATGTCTGCCGCTTGGGACTGGTTGGGTTGGGTTGGGTTGGGTTGGGTTGGGTTGGGTGTGGTGGGGTGGGAAGCTGAGTCTTCTTTACTTGCAGTCCCTGAGGAAGGCTGGGTTGAGAACTTTTCCTGGGAAAGCCAGGAATTCAAGCTGTAACTAAGGTAGCTGTTCTCTTCCTGGCTGACCAGTGTCATTTATAATGACCCTTCTCATCTCCACCCCACCCCCCCAGCGCTCCATCCTCTGCCTGTGCTAGTTTTGGGTAAAGCGTGCCCCACCTGTTGATCCTGTAGGCCTGCCGGGGTCTCTTGCTGTGGCGGGAGGGTGCCAGGGGAGGAGAGTGCCTGGGAGATGGGACCTGGATTCCCGTGTCCACTTGCTCTGCAGCCTGTCTCCACCTCTTGCTACTGAAGGAGGAGAAGGTAACCTTGACCTTGGTGCTCTTTATTTCTCAGGAATTAATGGAGGGCTCGAGAGAGCCGGGCACTGGGCATACAGGAGGAACAGAGCCACTTGGGTCCAGCCCCTCGGGTACCAAGTGGGAGCTGGTGTTTTAATGATGGCTCCGATTTCTCAGACCTTTCCAGTGGACCCCGATGAAGTTCAAGCAGGAGGGACACAGCACAGCCATCTCCAGTGTTCTGTCACTCCTGGAACGGTTTCCTTGGGTGTCCTGAGAGGGGCCCCTGGGCTGGGGGGGCCAGGGATGTCCCAGACTTCCTCAGAACTGGCCTCTCGGCTAAGACTCTCGGTGCCTGCCTTTTGAAAATCAGTTACACGTTTTTATGGTTTTGTTTTCCTTAATATAGGCTGAAAAGGACACTTGAAAGGGAAAGTTGGTATGGAGGGGAAAGCACACAGAGATGAGTTCATTTTTGCCCCTCCAGACTCTCTTGCACCTGCCCTTCCATTCTTTCCGTGAGGCCCCGTCTGCTGCCCCCTCACTGGTGCTGCAGTACCCTTTAGCCCAGGGCCCTGCCACCCCTCCTTTCTGTGTTTCCAGCTGTCTGCGTGGAAAGCACTGCTTCCAAAGGACCCAAGACCTTCCGGTGGTTTTGTGTTTCCTAAGGAACCGTGGTCAAGCCTGGAGGCTGACAGGACCGCTGCCCCCCCTCCCCCGCGCCGTGTTCCCGCCCTGGCCCAGTGCCTCGGCCTCTTCGAGCAGGACTGCTCTACTTGCTGAAATAACCCTGCATTTGTCTTACGATTGTAGCCTCCACGTTTCAGCCCCCGTCTTGGAGAAGTGCTAGCTGTCCTGGTTTGCTCTCCGCGCCTCCTTTCTGCATCCATCCGTCCTTTAAAGCGTGGCTCAAGGTCACCACCTGGGGGCGGGCAATGGCGCCAAGCCACACGTCTGAGCTCTCCCTGCTTCAAGGTGCCTGAAACTTTCTTGTCTGTGTCCATTTGCACCCATGGCTTTGACTTTTGTGCCTCGATGGCTTTATCTTTTGAGTCCAGAACTGGACTGCAGGCTTTCTAAGGTCTCGAACCATATATTGGGTTATTTAATACCACCTCTATCCTTCAGCATGTGTCACAGCACCTTGTACATAATGTGGGCACCAAAGGTGTATTGGTTGATTAATTGGATGGGAGCTAGTTTTAGGAGGTAAATGATAGCCACAGAGGAAATAACCTTGACATTGTAAAGGCTGGATTGGGTTGGGTGGATGTGGTGAGGGGAAGGAGTTGTGAAGACTTAGCTGGGGGACTGAGTGTGAGGTAGCCATCTTGCCTGTACCATCCTGTCTCCGCCATCTTGCCTGTGCCATCCTGCCCCCGCCATCTTGCCTGTGCCATCCTTCCCCCGCATCTTGCCTGTACCATTCTGTCCCTGCCATCTTGCCTGTACCATCCTGTCTCCGCCATCTTGCCTGTGCCATCCTGTCTCCGCCATCTTGCCTGTACCATCCTGTCTCCGCCATCTTGCCTGTGCCATCCTGTCCCCCCCATCTTGCCTGTACCATCTTGTCTCCACCATCTTGCCTGTACCATTCTGTCCCCGCCATCTTGCCTGTGCCATCCTGTCTCCACCATCTTGCCTGTACCATTCTGTCCCCACCATCTTGCCTTTGCCATCCTGCCCCCTCATTTTGCCTGTACCATCTTGTCTCCACCATCTTGCCTGTACCATTCTGTCCCTGCCATCTTGCCTGTGCCATCCTGTCTCCACCATCTTGCCTGTGCCATCCTGTATCTGCTGTCTTGCCTGTACCATCCTGTCTCTGCTATCTTGCCTGTGCCATCTTGAGGCTGCTCTGGTCCTTTACCAGATCCTGACTAAAGAGCATTAGATCCTTGGGAGGAGCCTGGAAGTGAAGCAGTCCCCAGGTTAGGGACCAGCACGTTTCAGTATGTTTCCTTTGAATGTGTGATTTTATAACATGATGGTTTTATGTTCCTTTCTCTCTCTAGAATGAAATTAATTCATGTTTTATTGTGGAAACTTTGGAAAATCCAAAGCGATTATACAGAAGAAAATAATACCGTGTTAAATTTTTTTTTTTAAATGGTGGTTTTGTACTGGCATAAGGAAAATGGACACAGGGATAGATTTCTTGTTAGAATTCCCGTGTAACTCTGTACAGAGCTTTTGGCTGTCTGTCACCTTCTGAGGAAGTTACTGGTTTCTCTCATTTTAGAGCTGAGAAAAGTGAGACACAGAGATACTGTGTGACTTAGCCAGGATGACACAGCCAGTGAGGGGTAGAGTCAAGATTCCTGAATATCACGGTACTTTTCCCAGGTCCAGCATCCCCCTCATAGGGCAGGCAAGGTGAAGGTCCTGTGCCCCATGCAAGCCCCGAGCTCTGGCTGGTGACCCCGTCCCTCATCCGCACCCCCGTGCGGTGAATCACAGGGGCACGTGTGGCTGCTCCGTCCAGTAAGCCCCAGGCCCCGCTGTCATAAGAGGAAATGCAGTCGATTGAGGTTAGGTTCCAAATTTAGTTTTCAGAAGGATATTGAATAGAAGTAGGGTTGCTCGAAGAAATTGAATATCTTTGCGGGCATGGAGAGAAGTCAAAATTACCCAGCCTAGGCCTGCCCCCAAGCCACACAGGCAGATGAAGCTGGAGTCGGAGTTGCAGAAAACCAGCACGTTCCCAAACAACCCACATGCAGCCCACCCAGCCTGCCACATCAGCCAAGCCCACCAGGCGGGGAAAGTGAGTTGGTGCAGAGGGACAGAGGCAGAGATGTGCTCTGTGGGCCTCCCAGTTGGCATCAGGAGAGGGGTCGTGTGTTGAAAGCATCTCTTCCTGGATGCCAGAGCTGGCCCTGAGCTGTTTCCTCTTTCCTGGAATATGCATATGCTTACATAGACTATTGAGCCGGAAAGTACCAGTGTTTCCAGTGGGAAGGAGGTAAGGGGGAGAGAGCAGAGGGTGCATGTTCGTATTAAAATCCCTCCTTGGCGTGAACATCAGAAGGAAACCAGGGCAGTGCGAGCCTTAGGTGCTGCGTGCAGGCCTTCATCAGGGCCTGGTGGCCGGCAGGGGCCCAGGTGTGTGGAAGCCTGGTCAGCAGAGCCAGAGCCTGGGCGCCGGAGGGACGCTCACTTCTTTTACCTCCGATGGACTGATCACATCTGATGGCTCCTGGAGAGATGGGGAGCCCAGTTCTTGGACAACCCTCAGATACAGGCACATCTGTGTTGGCCAGTGTGTGTGACAGGTGCCCTGCCAGCGGGGGCAGCTGCTGCCTGCCCGGCCCAGAGGTAGCGGGGAGAGGCCGCCAATGTCATTCTCGAGGAAGAACTCCAACACCTTGACCTTTGCTGTTGCCTCATCGGGAGTGTCCTTTGTGGGCGCGAAGAAGGCTCTGTAATTAGAGCTAAGAGTGACAACGGGGAGGTGGAATGTGGGCGCAGTGAAGCCCATGTTGAGTGAAGAAACACCTAAGATCAGAAACCTCTGAGCCTTTAAGAATAGAATGTTGAGGCTTCCCTGGTGGCACAGTGGTTAAGAATCCGCCTGCCAATGCAGGGGACACGGGTTCGAGCCCTGGTCTGGGAAGATACCACATGCCATGGAGCAACTAAGCCCATGCGCCACAACTACTGAGACTGTGCTCTAGAGCCTGCGAGCCACAACTACTGAGCCCACGTGCCACAACTACTGAAGCCTGTGTGCCTAGAGCCTGTGCTCTGCCACAAGAGAAGCCACCGCAATGAGAAGCCTGCGCACCGCAATGAAGAGTAGCCCCCGCTCATTGCAACTAGAGAAATCCCGCGTGCAGCAATGAAGACCCAACGCAGCCAAAAAAAAAAAAAAAAAAAAAAAAGAATAGAATATTGGAAGAAAGGGTGTCCTCCTGGGCGGCAGGCAGATTAGGTTTGATTTCTGGTTCTGTCACTTATTAGCTGTGTGACCTTGGGCCAGCCTCCCCACCTCTCAGCTGTGAAATGGGGTCGCTGTGAGTCAGGATGAATTGGGATTCAAAATGTACAGCATGAGCCATTGGGCCTGATGCGTGGCAGCTGGAAGAATGCTCACTCTTTGAAGGAAGGGATCTTGCTTGCTTACTCCCCGTCGTCTCTCTGATGCCGAGAACTGCCCCGGCCCATAGTAGGTGCTCAGCAGACATTTCGGGAATGAATGCATGAACAGCTGTGCTACATTGAGGCAGTGTGTGGTCGTTGTTACCTGAGATGTAAATCTCAAGATGGGGCAGGGGAGGTCCTTTTCACTCAAAGTTGCTTAGACTCTGAATTAACCTGGGATCCTTCTCTTCCATGCATTTGTCTGAGGCTGAATTCTGTTTCCTTCCTCCTTCTCCTTTCTTCCTCTCCATCTTCTGCTTATAATGATGGTGTCTTTGGATGATCACTCTTGATGCTGGGGAGAAGAAATGGTAGCCTGTACATGTCAAATCCCATTACAGAAATGTTGGTCATTTCCATCTCTTTGTGAGCACTTCCTCACTGCTGGGTGTAGGCTAGATGCTGGGATACAGAGAGATGCAGATGCCACACATACTTAGACATCTGTGGTCCAGTTAGAAGGATGCATTTGTAGTTTTACCAGGTATATGCTAGATCTCAGAGGAATATTAAATGAGTATGGGGGTGGTGAGACTTGACTTGGCAAACAGTAGGTTCTTGACCAACCACTGTTGAACAGGAACGACAGAACTCAGAAGTTTTAACACATGGAACAGAGGACCCAGGCATTGACACCACCTGGGGACCTGATGTGGACGCAAATCATAGAAGATGGTCAGGGCCCAGGACCGGGAATCTGCAGGGCAACTGGCAAGGGGGACGGGTAGAGGCAGAGATGTGTGTGAGGACACAAGGAACAAGTGGATCTTGTTGAGAGGACTAAGTGGAGGCTGGACCCAGCCAGGCTTCAGTCTCAGGCTGGTTTGGATGTAGTTCTGTAGATGTGGGGAGCTGTTGGGTGACAGGTCACTGCACTGATGTAAGGGGATTGACGCTGTGTTGGGGTTTAGGGTGTGCGCGAATAGACGGGAAAGTGGGTTAGAATCCAGTAGCGGGTTGAAGACGCTGGCGTCGCTGACCCAGCCATGCCTCTGGTTCAGGGCTCAACCAGCCCTCCAATCCTCAGTGATTCCAGGTGCCCCTCACCTCAGACCCCCTCCTTGGCCACATCCGCAGCTAAGAGTCAGCCTCTGGAGTTCCTCCCTTTGGAAAATCTGAATCAGCCCTCAGCACTCTGGCCTGAGCGCTCCCCACTGGACCCCCAACTTCACTGAGGTGTACTCAGCCCCCCAGCCATGCCCCTTTCTTTCCCTCCCTGTGGCTCCATCCTTCCACATCCAGCCTGGACAGCCCCTCCCATGGCGAGCCTGTCGGGAGCTCTCTTACCAGCTCCTCCAGGGTCCTCACCTCTATCCATGCCTGTCCTCTGCTCTATCCACCCTGTGACCCCCTAGTCCCGGATCAGCTGATTCCCAAGGAAAGACCCACCATGGCGGGGGTTGGCGCCCTTACGATGCACACTCTGCAGTCTTAGCTTGACCCTGAGCTTGTCTAGCACCTGATGATAGGTCTCCCTTTCTGTCCCCCATTCCTTCCTGAGCCAGAGGAAGTGGGGTGGGCTGGAGGGATTCTGTGGGAGGCGGTGGTGGTGATGGATGGGAGGAGTTCTCTGCTCCAAACCCGTCTCCTCCCGCCCCTCCCCCACTGCTGCTCTCAGATGACACAGAAGCCTGTCCACTCCATCTGCCATGGCAGCAGCCCACTGCCCTCAGGCTTTATCCCAACTGTGGCTGTTGCAGCCACAGTCCCCATAGGTCTGCCTTCTGAGACCACCCCCAGGCATCTGGGTCCTCTTGCATTTCATGGATTCAGCTGGAGTGCCGTGTTGCAGGGTAGGACCTGCTTCCTCTGCCGAGGGGACCAGATGATGGAACTCAGAAGATCAGGGGCGCCAACTTCCCACAGGGTGGCCTTTGACAGTGGGGACAAGATCTCCCTCAGCAGGGAAAGCATTTCTGAATGCAGGGTAGCACTTAAAAAAAAGATGCAGGACTCACTTGGTTGAAAGACCTTCCTCTGCCTTCGTTATTACCCCTCGCAGGTCTTTAGACTGCTTGACATGTGGATGACAATTGGCTTAGCCACTGATAGAGAAGTTTTCCCTTTTAATAATGTCCCTGTCATGGCTAACTGCGGAGCCTCAGCCTTGCCATGCATGAGTAATAAACCGCGGCCGTAATTACAGGCGGCCACAGCCACATGCCAACAAACTAGCGTGCTGACAGTTAATAGGGAGCAAGGTTCCAGAAGAGCCTCCTACCATCCCTGCCTCCGACAATGGCTAATCGTGTGATTAGTGTTTACTGAGGGGTGTCTTGTGGTTACGCGTGGCTTGTTAGGTGCTGTACCTCCCTGGTAGAAAGAGTGTGAGGAACAGTCAGGAGACCAGGGTTCTAGTTCTCTGTATTTCTAGGGACCAAAGTGTATAAATAAAAGCGATGTGACTTTAGGGTCTTTTAACTCTCAGATTTTGAATAATACCCGCTTCCTCCCACCCCATCCTATTAAAATCTCATGCATTCTCCAAGACCAATTCAGAAGCCGTTTATTCTCTGAAACCTTCCCTGCCACTTTCTTGGAATTAATTGTTCCTTCTTCTGGGCTCTGATGGTACTCTGTATGGGTCTGCTTTTATTTTTTTGAATTTTATTTTATTTATTTATTTTTTATACAGTAGGTTCTTATTATCTGTTTTATACATATTAGTGTATATGTGTCAATCCCAATCACCCAATTCATTCCCCCCCCAACTTTCCCCCCTTGGTGTCCATACATTTGTTCTCTACATCTCTGTCTCAATTTCTGCCCTGAAAACTGGTTCATCTGTACCATTTCTCTAGGTTCCACATATATGCGTTAATATACGATATTTGTTTTTCTCTTTCTGA
>NC_041227.1:70073338-70073851 GCF_002837175.3 Physeter macrocephalus | reverse complement strand
AATTAGTGACGTTGAGCAGCTTTTCATGTGCCTCTTGGCCATTTGTGTACCTTCTTGGGAGAAATGTCTTTTTAGGTCTTCTGCCCATTTTTTGATTGGGTTGTTTGTTTTTTTTTAATATTGAGCTGCATGAGCTGTTTATGCATTTTGGAGATTAATCCTTTGTCTGTTGGAAATATTTTCTCCCATTCTGAGGATTGTCTTTTCATCTTGTTTATAGTTTCCTTTGCTGTGCAAAAGCCTTTAAGTTTCATTAGGTCCCATTTGTTTATTTTTGTTTTTATTTCCATTACTCTAGGAGGTGGGTCAAAAAAGATCTTGCTGTGATTTATTTCAAAGAGTGTTCTTCCTATGTTTTCCTCTAAGAGTTTTATAGTGTCCGGTCTTACATTAGGGTCTAATCCATTTGGAGTTTATTTTTGTGTATGGTGTTAGGGAGTGTTCTAATTTCATACTTTTACATGTAGCTGTCCAGTTTTCCCAGCACCACTTATTGAAGAGAGTGTCTTTTCT
>NC_041227.1:70071669-70072832 GCF_002837175.3 Physeter macrocephalus | reverse complement strand
CTCCTTAGTTAGGTTTATTCCTAGGTATTTTATTCTTTTTGTTGCAGTGGTGAATGGGATTGTTTCCTTAATTTCTTTCTGATCTTTCATTGTTAGTGTATAGGAATGCAAGAGATTTCTGTGCATTAATTTTGTACCCTGCAACTTTACCAAGTTCATTGATTAGCTCACGTAGTTTTCTGGTGGCATCTTTAGGATTGTTTATATATAGTATCATGTCATCTGCAAACAGTGACAGTTTTACTTCTTCTTTTCCAATTTGTATTCCTTTTATTTCTTTTTCTTCTCTGATTGCTGTGGCTAGGACTTCCAAAACTATGTTGAATAATAGTGGTGAGAGTGGACACCCTTGTCTTAGAGAGTTTTTATCATAAATGGATGTTGAATTTTGTCAAAAGCTTTTTCTGCATCTACTGAGATGATCATATGGTTTTTCTCCTTCAATTTGTTAATATGGTGTATCACATTGATTGGTTTGCATATATTGAAGAATCCTTGCATCTCTGGGATAAATCCCACTTGGTCATGGTGTATGATCCTTTTAATGTGTTGTTGGATTCTGTCTGCTAGTATTTCGTTGAGGATTTTTGCATTTATATTCATCAGTGATATATGTCTGTAATTTTCTTTTTTTGTAGTATCTTTGTCTGGTTTTGGTATCAGGGTTATGATGGCCTCATTGAATGAGTTTGGGAGTGTTCCTTCCTCTGCAATTTTTTGGAAGAGGCTGAGAAGGATGGGTGTTAGCTCTTCTCTAAATGTTTGATAGAATTCACCTGTGAAGCCATCTGGTCCTGGACTTTTGTTTGTTGGAAGATTTTTAATCATTTTCAATTTCAGTACTTGTGATTTGTTGGTTCATATTTTCTATTTCTTCCTGGTTCAGTCTTGGAAGGTTACACCTTTCTAAGAATTTGTCCATTTCTTCCAGGTTGGCCGTTTTTATTGACATATAGTTGCTTGTAGTAGTCTCTTAGGATGCTTTGTATATCTGCGGTGTCTGTTGTAACTTCTCCTTTTTAATTTCTAATTTATTGATTTGAGTCCTCTCCCTCTTTTTCTTGATGAGTCTGGGTAAAGGTTTATCAATTTTGTTTTATCTTCTCAAAGAACCAGCTTTTAGTTTTATTAATCTTTGCTATAGTTTTCTTTGTTTCTATTTC
>NC_041227.1:70064623-70071325 GCF_002837175.3 Physeter macrocephalus | reverse complement strand
TCATTTAAAGCTTGTGTTTCCTTATTAATTTTATGTTTGGATGATCTGTCCATTAGTGTATGTGAGGTGTTAATGTCCCCCACCATTATTGTGGGTGACTTTATTTCCCCTTTTATGACTATTAGCATTTGCCTTAGGTTTTGAGGTGCTCCTATGTTGGGTGTATAGTTATTTACAATTGTTTTATCTTCTTCTTGGATTGATTCCTTTTTCATTATGTAGGGTCCTTCCTTGTCTCTTGTAATAGTCTCTATTTTAAAGTGTGTTTGTCTGATATGTGTATTGCCACTCCAGCTTTCTTTTGAGTCACCTTTCTATGGAATATCTTTTTCCATCCCTTCACTTTCAGTATGTATGTGTCCCTAGGTCTGAAGTGGGTCTCTTGTAGACAGCATACATATGTGTATTGTTTTTGTATTGATTCAGCTAGTCTGTGTCATTTAGTTGGAGCATTTATTCCATTTACATTTAAAGTAATTATAGATATGTATGTTCCTATTACCATTTTCTTAATTGTTTTGGGTTTGTTCTTGTAGGTCCTTTTCTTTTCTTGTGTTTCCCACTTAGAGAAGTTCCTTTAGCATTTGCTGTAGAGCTGGTTTGCTGTTACTGAATTCTCTTAGCTTTGTTTTGTCTGTAAAGCTTTTGATTTCTCCGTCGAATCTGAATGACATTGTTGCCGGGTAGAGTAATCTTGTTGTAGTTTCTTCCTTTCGTCACTTTAAATATGTCATGCCACTCCCTTCTGGCTTGTAGAGTTTCTGCAGAAAAATCAGCTGTTAACCTTATGAGAGTTCCCTTGTATGTTATTTGTCATTTTTCCCTTGTTGCTTTTAATAATTTTTCTTTAACATCTTTATTGGAGTATAATTGCTTTACAATGGTGTGATAGTTTCTGCTTTATAACAAAGTGTGTCAGCTATGCATATACATATATCCCCATATTTCCCATAATTTTTCGTTGTCTTTAATTTTTGTCAATTTGATTACTATATGTCTCAGTGTATTTCTCCTTGGCTTTATCCTGCCTGGGACTCTCTGCACTTCCTGGACTTGGGTGGCTATTTCCTTTCCCATGTTAGGGAAGTTTTCGACTATAATCTCTTCAAATATTTTCTTGGGTCCTTTCTCTCTCTCCTCTCCTTCTGGGACCCTTATAATGCGAATGTTGGTGCATTTAACGTTGTTCCAGAGGTCTCTTCGGCTGTCTTCATTTCTTCTCATTCTCTTTTCTTTATTCTGTTCTGTGGCAGTGAATTCCACCGTTCTGTCTTCTAGGTCACTTATTCATTCTTCTGCCTCAGTTATTCTCCTATTGATTCCTTCTAGTGTTTTTCCATTTCAGTTATTGTATTATTCATCTCTGTTTGTTCTTTAATTCTTCTAAGTGTTTGTTCTTTAATTCTTCTAGGTCTTTGTTAAACATTTATTGCATCTTCTCAATCTTTGCCTCCATTCGTTTTCTGAGGTCCTGGATCATCTTCAGTATCATTATTGTGAATTCTTTTTCTGGAAGGTTGCCTATCTCCCCTTCATTTAGTTGTTTTTTGGGGGTTTTATCTTGTTCCTTCATCTGGTACATAGTCCTCTGCCTTTTCATTTTGTCTGTCTTTTTGTAAATTTGGTTTTCATTCCTCAGACTGCAGGATTGAAGTTCTTCTTGCTTCTGCTCTCTGCCCTCTGGGTCTGCTTTTAGCTGTTTTTTAAAAAATTATTTATTGATTTATTTATTTTTGGCTGCATTGGGTCTTCGTTGGTGCATGCGGGCTTTCTCTAGTTGTGGCGAGCGGGGGCTACTGTTTGTTGTGGTGTGCGGGCTTCTCATTGCGGTGACTTCTCTTGTTTCAGAGCATGGGCTCTAGGCACGTGGGCTTCAGTAGTTGTGGTGTGCGGGCTCAGTAGTTGTAGCTCGTGGGCTCTAGAGCACAGGCTCAGTAGTTGTGGCACATGGGCCCTGTTGCTCTGTGGCATGTGGGATCTTTCTGGACCAGGGCTCGAACCCCTGTCCCCCCTGCATTAGCAGGTGGATTGTTAACCATCGTGCCACTAGGGTAGTCCCTTTTAGCTGTTGTTTATCTGTGCCTTGCGTTAGAATGAATCATTTACATGGTAACAGTTTGCAAGAGAATAGGTTTTATTCATTTAAAATTTTTTATTATTATTTATTTATTGAGTAACAGTTGATGTACAATATTATATAAGTTAACAGGTGTATAACATAGGAATTCATAATTTTTAAAGATTATATTCCAGTTATAGTTATTATAAAACGTTGGCTATATGCCCTGTGTTGTACAGTATATCCCTGTAGTTTATTTATTTTACACGTAATAGTTTGTACTTCTTAATCTCCTACCCCTATCTTGCCCCTCTCCCATTCTGTCTCCCCACTGGTAACCACTTGTTTGTTCTCTATATCTGTGACTCTGTTTTTTTTTTCTTTGTTATATTTGCTTGTTTGTTTTATTTTTTAGATTCTGCATATAAATGATATCATACAGTATTTGTCTCTCTCTGTCTGACTTATTTCACTAAGCCTTATGTCCTCCAAGTCCATCCATGTTGCTGCAAAGGACAAAATTTTATTCTTTTTTATGGCTGAGTAGTATTCCTCTGTATATTTTAAAATTCTTCTCCATGTCATTTAGGAGTTAATTCATCAGAAAGTAACTTGTTCTCACTTAACAGTTCCAGAAGTCGTGGTCACCAGTATTGTTTTAGAACCATGAGATCATCATTATGACATTATAATGTCATAGTTCATTATATTTCCTTGTTTTTTTCCTCATGGTTACAAGATGGCGGTGGTAGTTCCAGTTATTGCATTGTTTTACAAGGTAAGAAGTATTGTACCACTGGCCACATCTCCTATTGTTTAATCAGGAAAGGAAATCTTTTCCAGAAGTCTTCCTGGTAGGCTCATGTGGTCCAGAAAATGGCCACACGACTAACCTTGCTTTAAGAGCACAGTGGCTTTTCAGAGGAAGTAAGTATGGTGGAGGCCAAAGAGAAGGAGAGAAGGAATGGTGTTTGCATTGTGAATCTGTGGTGTCTGCCATCCTCTCTACACCCCCAATACCTTCTCAGCAAATATTAAAATGAAGCAAGACTCTTTGTTCTCTGGAAATTCAGTGAACTAGGATACTAAGTCCGTGGGCATCCTGGTTAACTTGGATTTGACCTGAAGCCATCTCATAGGTTGACACTACCATGTATAACCATATTTCGTCAATGCTAAGATACACATTTTTACATCTCTGAAATTGAGATTCATTTTATGATAGTGGTGTGTCATAGTTTAATTGGCAGCACTTCCCCCATTTCTCGGTGCATGAAAATGGTGCCACTTACAATTGAAGGCACCTTAGATTTGGTGAGACACTATATATGGACTTTGTAAATATGCGTGCATACTGTAGTGTGCCATATGCAGTATTTTTATTGGCATCTAATACATATCCAGTGTTTTGTGTTGCTTAATTCTACATCAAAGCTGTGTACGCTATTAAACCCATTTTACAGTTGCGGAAGCTGAAACTCAGAGAAATCAGTTGTCCAGAGACATCCACCAGCTGCCTTTCTGTGTCTTCCTTTGTGAAGCTGGCATTTGCTGACTTCCGGGCATGGGACTCGGTCCCAATTAGTGTTGGTGGCTGGTCCAGGGATTTCAGAGGGGTGGGCGTGGGAGTGCAGTGACAGGAGGGCAGCAGGGAACCTTGCTTCCCTTAGGTTTAGCAGCTACTGATGTGTAAAGTTGTAAAGCTGTTGATTCTAGAGCTCTAAATTTATGCTGTGTGAGCTTTAGATCCCGCCCATTATTAGAACAAAATGTGAGAAAAGTGAAGTTGATATTAAGTTAATTAAAAGGTTTTGCTTATATTTGCAAGGAAATTAGCACAACAAGAGTGCTAACAAGTGCGCATTGTTAATTTCTTCTTCGTTTGGGCAACTCTCAGCAGGCCTCAGGCAGGCTTTGTTCTTGGCTTCTGCCCTGTGCCCTCCCTACCATTGAATCTTCATCTTATGGGTATCATGGTGGCTTTAATTGGGCAAGATGCAGTGTAATCTTCTGATGGTCATTTTTTAATGGATACCAAGCCTTGAGTAGGAGCCACACCATGCAGCTACGGGCCCAGGCCCTAGAGTTGTGTGGGGGGGTGGGGGCGGGAGGGGGGTCAAAGCTGTGTGTCAACATGAAGCTGATGCAGATGACTGATGTGGTTCCCTCAATGTCCAGAAGTTACGCCCCTCGGCCCAATGCACTCTTCTTCTCATTCCTGTTCACCATCTTGATCTAGGCCACAGACCTGGGTTGACGTGTGCAGTGTAGAACTTTAATTTGGAGTTCCTAGAAGGGTGGGGGCAATCTTTCTTATGGAATCATTTATGCCAGATCAGGGTCTGGGTTAGAGAAGCTGATATCAGGCAGTCTAGAACTACCTTTGTCTCTAGTTGGGGTGGCAGAGGCAATGCTGTGTTCACCAAGAGATTGTCTCTTCCTCTTGGGCACAGAGCGAATCTTCAGGCTCCCCGCAGTTAGGTGGGGGGCAAGTGATTGAGTTCTGGGCATTGGAAGATGGGAGGAAGTGATGGTTTGCCACTGTCAGACCTGGCCCACAAAATATCCTGTAGGGTTGTACATGCCTTCCCTCTTTACCTTCCTGTGGTAGCCTTGGAGTCTACCTCTTGGTGGCACACAAGATGGAAGGATCCTCAATCCCTGAATGACTGTGTGGAGCAGAGTATCATCCCATCCTCCCCAGCTCTCTCTTGATATCTCTGTTCATTGGACATTTGTGTTAAGCCATTGAGATCTTGGAGCTTATCTGTTACGACAGCTAGTGTTTATCATCCTGACTAATTCAATTAGGCAGGTTTTGGAACACTAGTCTCCCTGAGTCACAGGACAATCTCTCTTCATCCTTGATTAATGTGTCAGCAAATACTGAGCAATAAGTTGGGTGGTGTAAGGCGGTTGAATTAAAAACCACCTGGCTCCAGACCTGCTTCTCTGTCTCTGCTGTTGGCTTTAAGAAAGCAGTCTTATTTCTCAGTGTCCCAGTGTTCTATTTACAGAATGATGAAATGATTATAATCATCCCCTACTTATGCTCCATGTTGGAGCTAAGGGATAAGTATTGAAATATGGCTAAGTTGTTTGCAATTATAAACAACTAAATAATATATGCATTGTCTTTATTACGCCTTTGCCTGTTAGGAACTGGCATTTTTCAAGATGAGACAAACTGAAAAGGTTAGTTTCAGAATTAGCAATTAAAAAAATCATGATCTTTGCTGCCACTGCATTTTAAATCATGCAAACATTTATGTTTGTGCCAGAGTTCCACAGTTTCCTTTAGAGCAATTACTGAAATGCATTCACAAAATAAAAATGGAGTTCAGGGAAGAATATTTAAGAGCTCTTTAATGATGTTAAAAACTTTGCTAATTTGCCAAGTTGTTCTAAAATTCACTTCAATTTTTTTTTTTTCCTTCCTACCCATCTTCCTGCAATTGAACTGATTCCAGGAGATTTGAAGAAAGGGTCTGAAACTAATATTAAAATACACAAATCTCATGAAATATCATTTCAGGAGCCTTTTCCTTTTCCTTCATTAGCTGAAGGTGAACACTCAGGAAGGTCTAAGGACCCTTGGGCTGTGTTTACTTGCACAAAGCAGTTTGGGGAGAAAACAAAAGCTAAACAGTAGTTACTAAGGGGTGGTTTGGATTCAGTTCTTTCCTTATATTGCTCTTTGGTAGCTTATATGCATAGGCCTTTGGGGAGGAGTAGACTGCCTTAATTTCTTCGTCTTCATCCTCCTTACTCAGATCTCAGCTTGGCTCAACTGCAGCCAGCGAAGGGCTTGCGGTTCCCCCAGCATCACTGCTCCCTGGGTATTCCAACTTCCCATGGGTCCTGGGGATCCAGTTCCATCCATCCTCTTCTCCCCCAGAAAGGATCTAGTGTAATGGTGCACATTTTCATGAGAGTGTAAGTTCATGGTTACATCTTATGGATGAATCTCTTGAAAGCCTAATCTTCAGTAGAGAAAGTTCAATAGCATTGAGTTCCAGGCAAGAGGTAAAGATGTAACCCTGACGCCGACAGCTGACCCCACCAGCTACTTCCCTAACCAGATGACCTCTGGGAGGGTGGGAAGGGCATACAATGAACCGAGTATGGGCTTTCCAGTTGGATAGATGAAATCTCAAACTTCCTTATGGCTACTTAACAAAGCCAAGGCAAAGCTTGGATTTTGGGTGACTCACATAACATTGCTGAGCCCCAGTTTGCCCATCTAGAAAACAGCAGCTGCTTCTATAAGTATGATAAAGATTGTGCAAGATGGTACTTGTCAAATACCTTGAGGAGTGCCTGTATTTAGGAGAATGTTGATGAACAGTTTTATTATACTGTGGCAGTGGTAACAGAACTGTTGCTGCTCCTTGGAATAGACATTTAGCCCCTCAGAGAGTCAGCTTTCTCCCTGGTGAACTCTAGATAAAATCTGAAGTCTGTTCAAGTTGCGTAATTTTATGGATCAGAGAGGTAGTCAGTGAATCAAAGAGTGTCTTTTCATGTAAACAACGGCTGCTCAGGATTGGTTAGATTTGCTTTTTAAAAAAAATTTATGGGGCTTCCCTGGTGGCGCGGTGGTTGCGCGTCCGCCTGCCGATGCAGGGGAACCGGGTTCGCGC
>NC_041227.1:70037776-70064552 GCF_002837175.3 Physeter macrocephalus | reverse complement strand
GCGTCCGGAGCCTGTGCTCCGCAACGGGAGAGGCCACGACAGGGGGAGGCCCACATACCACAAAAAAAAAAAAAAAAAAAATTTGTGTATTATTTTAAAAATTTTATTTATTTATTTTTGGTTGCGTTGGGTCTTCGTTGCTGTGCGTGGGCTTTCTCTAGTTGTGGCGAGCTGGGGATACTCTTTCTTGACGTTTGCGGGCTTCTCATTGCGGTGGCTTCTCTTGTTGTGGAGCACGGGCTCCAGGCGCGCGGGCTTCAGTAGTTGTGGTGCACATGGGCTTAGTTACTCCGTGGCATGTGGGATCTTCCCAGACCAGGGCTCAAACCTGTGTCCCCTGCATTGGCAGGCGGATTCCTAACCGCTGCACCACCAGAGAAGCCCTAGATTTTCATCTTTTGGCAGCAATACGAAGTTCAATCTAAGGGAATGAGAAATGATTTTCCTAGGTGTGGTGGTTTTAAAACGTATCTGCAAATTCTTTGACACTATTCCCAGCAAAAGGTGGAGTTGAAAGCCCCTCCCGCTGATTATTATGGGCTGGCTTGAGTGACTTGCTTCTAGTGAATGGAATTGAATGGAGATGATGTTGCATGACTTCTGAGGCTGGATCATAAAGGGCGATAGAGTTTCGACCTGGTGCTGTCTCTGAGGATGTGCATCTTTGAAGCCTTGAGGTACCATGTCAGAAACCGGGCTGCCCTGAAGCCACCATGCTGGAGAGACCACGTGGAGAGAGAGAGAGAGATTGAGAGATGGAGGGGGAGGTCTAAGAAGTCTCAGCTGTTCCAGCTCCCAGCTGTTTCTTTCTTTCCAGTGCACGGGCCAGACATGTGAGTGAACAAGCTTCAGTCTCCCCAGCTGATACCTAGTGGAGCAGACACGAGCTGTCCCCACCCTAAGCCCTGCCCAAACTGCAGATTCATAAGCAAAATAAGTATAGTGGTTGTTTTAAGCCACTAACTCTTGGGGTGGTTTGTTCTATAGCAATAATGACTGGAACACTGGGCTGGTCTCCTTGTGTTCAATAAAGTGTTTTTTTCCCTCCTCACCGTTAAGAAATAGGGGACTTGATGTTGATGATAACAGTGTTAACAGTAATACACATAACAATAGCTAACATTTCTTGTGCACTTACCAAAAGTACCCAGCACTGTGCTAAAGACTTAAATGGATATAAAAGTAGGTAATGAAATTTTTTTCTAAGTCTTGAGTTTCTATACCACTGAGAGACTATGGATAGCAGCCTAACTATTGCAGAGGGGGTTAGGCTGGCCAAGAAGCTGAGGCATCTTTTAGCCAAGTTTCTGCCTTGGCCTTGACCACAGTGTTTAGGTGGGAGAAGGAAGGGGGCTGGACCTGCGGTGGCTCTCTCCCATGTAGGCCTCACTTAGTTAACATAGAACATCATGTCTGGTCTCATGGACGCTTGCACCAGAGTTTGCAGTTGCACAGTTTCCAGTTGCATTGTTTCAGGTCTTTTAGCAGAGACAAGAACACATTTGACAGAGCCTGTTTCCATAGGAGACAAAATATTTTCTACTTTTTGTGGAACCTGGAGAGTTTGGTGCTTCTACAAAGGATATATATATACACTGCAAACCTACAGAGTACCTTATTCTGCAGAACTTTGAATAATAGTGCAAACTTCTTTCATTCTAGTTAAGTAGAGTGGGACATAGGGGGCTTGTCTGAATTATAACAGGAAACAAATCAACATCCCACTATTCCCAGAGTGAGGACATTTTAAATTTCAGTCTTAACTTGAACACACACAATACCTATGGCGTCAACATTTACTACAGACTAGGGAGGCCATAGGCCAGTGATTCCCATGCCTGTCTGAGCTTCATATTGATTTGGGGAACTTTAGGAAAAAGTGCTAATTCTCAGGACCCTCCACCTGGACGTTCACATTTTTCAGGGTGGGACTTGGAAAGTCTGATTTTTGAAAAGCTCAGTGGGTGATTCTGAAGAGCAGCTGGGAGCCACGGAGATGGTTGACTCCTCTGCTTTGAAGTGCTTTCCAGTCCTTTCCTGGTGGCAGAAGCTTTAAAGCCTTCATAGCGGTGAACTACTTCTTGGAGGGTAGCTATCACTGCTTGTTTCAGTGTCTGCATCTGTAAAAAATATCCATCTTATAGGGCTCTTGGGAGGATTAGATGAGTTTAGGCACATGGGATGTCTGATACATCTGTGGCTTCTAGTAGATGATGATGACGATGATTTACTTTCTAACACTTGATTAACTTAACCAGCATTTGCCTGTTAATTTCAAGTTTCAAAATGTACCTTCAGGGCTTCCCTGGTGGCGCAGTGGTTGAGAGTCCGCCTGCCGATGCAGGGGACACGGGTTCAGTGAGAGGCCCGCGTACCACAGAAAAAAAAGTACCTTCAAAACTGATCTTTTTTTTTTTTTTTTCCTTATTATAAGAACATTTAACATGAGACCTACCCTCTTGATGACGGGCATTGCTGTGGCCCATGTTTTTGTGGCTCGGGCAGTGGGCACCCCTTTTGGGGCTTATGGTGCCTTCTCTTCTGCCTGCACCAAGCCTTCATCTCATGCCATCTGGGGTGTCGTTTGTTTGATAAGCTGGATCTGGGTGAATATATTTCATTCTGTTTGCTCAGAGGACAGTTTTTACCTTTTCATGTAAAACCTGCTTGTCCTCTAGTGTTTCCTAAATCCGTATATTGTAGTATTGATCTTCTGGCTTTGCAAGCTGGTACCTTCCGTCTTTCTTCTCACACCCAACAGTTCTCCATAGCCAACTCCTGATAACTCCCATCTCCTCCATCCTGTTTCTGCGGCCTCTTCTTTGTGCAGCCCACGTGTCCTACGACTTGGGAATCGACTCTATAATTGTTTCCTCCTCCAAGCTCTGCTCTTTCGAGTCTGTGCTGCACTGTACCACCACTGATCTCTTCCCCAAATACAGTTTGGATCCGGCCACTCCTTCCCTACGCATGCGTGTCCTCAGCCTGGGATTTGTCCTTCATCCCTCGGAGTGCTTCTCAGCCTTTAGTATAAATGTATCTTTCTTGAAGAAGGTGACCTGTCATCTCAGAGCTCCTGAAAGTTATGGGAGGTTGGTTGGACATGATAACCTAGGCTTTAAGAAGGCAGGTTCCACAGAGCGCAGAAACCTTCCATATATATTTTTTTATATAAAATAAAAATGGACTTTGCTACAGTTGCAAGTAGTTTTGTTTTTATCAGAGATGCGTAAGATGCAATTAAATCTTTAAAACAATTTCCAAACCTCAGATCTATTTAAATAATTTTATTTTAACTTTTGATATTTAGTAATTAACATGTATTTTTGCATTTTGGTTAAAATGGGTAATTTTGAATATTTTGCAAGAAAAATAACTTTTTTGAAAACATCTAAAATAATTAAATTTCAGCTTCTTACATTAACAGTAATTTACATATTGATTGAACTATATTCAAATTTCGTATATTTTAATATAATTACATTTATTTTTAATCTGTTCTATTAAGTGCTATCAATGGAACACAGATTATGTGAAAATCTTTCTTTTTTTTATTATTGGTAAGGAGGAAGCTCTGTCATTTTGCTAGTTGTTTTCCATATACCTTATAGATTTTTTTTGTCCCCCCTTTTCTTTTTTTAATTTTAAAAAAAAATTTAACTTAATTTATTTTTTATACAGCAGGTTCTTATTAGTTATCTGTTTTATACATATTACTGTATATATGTCAATCCCAATCTCCCAATTCATCCCCCGCCCCCGCTTCCCCCCTTGGTGTCCATACGTTTGTTGTCCACATCTTTGTCTCCATTTCTGCCTTGAAAACTGGTTCATCCGTACCATTTTTCTAGATTCCACATATATGCGAGAAACCTTCCATATTTTTAAAAATTTATTTTAAAACTTAATTTTAATTTTATTTATTCACTGAAGTATAGTTGATTTACAGTGTTGTGTTAATTTCTGCTGCACAGCAAAGTGACTCAGTTATACACATATGTACATTGTTTTTTATATTCTTTTCCATTATGGTTTATCCCAGGATATTGACTATAGTTCCCTGTGCTTGACTGGGAGTTTGGGGGTATTTGATGCAAACTATTCTATATAGAACAGATAAACAACAAGAAACCTTCCATATTTTATGAACTTTTCCAAATCTTGTATGGTTGTCTTGCCCACATCTAGTTGTCTACCTTCCTTTATCTAGCTGTTGATTGAGTCTTTCTGAAGCATTCAGCTTGGTTTTCACAGTCACCCTCTTTCTTTTCTCACTCATAATGTCATCCATTTATGTAATTTAATAGAATTACATAATTACAGTGACAAGCACAGCTGGTATGAAGAGGTTTGAGGAAAAAACCAACGAACCATTGGCAGGTATACAACTCAACGGGTGAGAGAAGAAACAGAAAGGCCCATCAGAGAGAGGGGTGCCTACTAGCCTAGCAGACAGCGTGCCCTGGGCATCTTCCTTTATTCCATTTTACAGAAGTGATGATGGAGTGTCATCTGCACCATCAGTCAAGAGAGCATCTATTGGGCTTCCCTAGTGGCGCAGTGGTTAAGAATTCTCCTGCCAATGCAGGGGACATGAGTTCAAGCCCTGGTCCAGGAAGATCCCACATGCCATAGAGCAACTAAGCCCGTGAGCCGCAACTACTAAGCCTGTGCTCTAGAGCCCACGAGCCACAACTACTGAGCCTGCGTGCCACAACTACTGAGCCTGCGTGCCACAACTACTGAAGCCCGCATGCCTAGAGCCCATGCTCCGCAACAAGAGAAGCCACCGCAATGAGAAGCCCGCGCACCGCAATGAAGAGTAGCCGCCGCTCGCCGTAAGAAAGCTTGCATGCAGCAACAGAGACCCAACGAAGCCAAAAATAAATTAATAAATAAATTTAAGAGAGCATCTATTGTGTGAAATGAGCATGTTAACTGTGATAAATTGGGGAAACGGGGAAAGATAGAAATGAGGAAATAAAATTGTTGTAATTCTACAGCATTAAAATAACAGCATTTTGCTGCTTTTTTCCCCTGTAAACATTTTTGCATCTTTAAGATCATACTCTTATTTATTACTACAAGAGAAGCCACCGCAATGAGAAGCCCGCACACCGCAATGAAGAGTAGCCGCCGCTCGCCGTAAGAAAGCTTGCATGCAGCAACAGAGACCCAATGAAGCCAAAAATAAATAAATAAATAATAAATAAATTTAAGAGAGCATCTATTGTGTGAAATGAGCATGTTAACTGTGATAAATTGGGGAAACGGGGAAAGATAGAAATGAGGAAATAAAATTGTTGTAATTCTACAGCATTAAAATAACAGCATTTTGCTGCTTTTTTCCCCTGTAAACATTTTTGCATCTTTAAGATCATACTCTTATTTATTACTTTATTTTGTTGAGGTTTAGCTGATGTACAATATCCTGTTAGTTTCAGGTGTGCAGCACAGTGATTCAGTTATGTATATATATATACATATATATGTATTTATTCCTTTTCAGATTCCTTCCCCTTATAGCTTATTACAAAATATTGAGTAGAGTTCCCTGTGCTGTACAGTACGTCCTTGTTGTTTATATATATATATATATATTTTTTTTTTTTTTGTGGTACGCAGGCCTCTCACTGCTGTGGCCTCTCACGTTGCAGAGCACAGGCTCTGGACGCGCAGGCTCAGCGGCCACGGCTCACGGGCCCAGCCGCTCCGCGGCACGTGGGATCTTCCCGGACCGGGGCACGAACCCGCGTCCCCTGCATCGGCAGGCGGACTCTCAACCACTGTGCCACCAGGGAAGCCCGTTTATCTATTTTATATATAGTAGTATGTATATGTTAATCCCAAACTCCTAATTTATCTCTCCCCCCTTTCCCCTTTGGTCACCGTAAGTGTTTTCTATGTCTGTGAGTCTCTTTCTGTTTTGTAAATAAGTTCATTTGTATCGTTCACATTCATATTTAAATGTTTGCATCCTTTGCTTCCTCTTAACATTTTTATATAAATATTTCCCCATATTATTAAACACCTTATAAACATTAATTTTAGTTGTTAGATATTATTTTCATGCGATGGTTTTACCATAAGTCACTTTCTTACTTCCCTGTAGGCAGAGACGTAGATTGCTCTGTTAGAAGAAAGTCAAATTATTTTCTTCCTGTGTAGGGAGAAACCCAGGTCTTCCCTCCTGTTTCTCTCCTGTGTGTCTCCTTTATCACACAGAATACTTTATTTTTGACACTTTTGCTCACCAAATGGATGGAGGTTTTCTCACCAACACTAAACAATTCTTTGTACCACCACCTGGGTGTCCTACAGTTCAACTCAGTTCGGACATTACCTGGAGATAGAATCAGATTCCATGGGTTAAGGGCTCAGTCCCTCAAGACTACCTCCCTCCTCCCCCACTTCAGAAGCCAGTCATGAGCGCAGATTGTCACCTGGGCTTCTGATCAGCTATAGATCAGAGGTTCCAAAGACCCCCTCCTTAGGTTTGATTAATTTCTGGAGTGGCTCACAGAACTCAAAGAAACATTTTACTTACTTTTACCAGTTTATTAGAAAAGGATATGCTGAAGGATACAGTTGGACATCCAGATGGAAGAACTGAGTAGGGCAAGGTATGTAGGAAGATGTGAGGGGCCTCCATGTCCTCCCCCGCCACTGCTCTCCCAGCATTTCTGTGTGTTCACCAACCTGGAAGCTCTCTGAACCTCATACTTTTGGGATCTTATGGAGGCTTTATCACATGGACATGATGGATCATTAACTCTATTTTCAGCCCTTCTCTCTTCTCAAGAGAATGGAGGGTGAGCTGAAAATTCCAAGCTCCTAATCATGGCTTGGTCTTTCTGGTGACCAGCCACCATCGAGGGGCCATCCAAGAGTGACATCATTAGAACAAAAGACACTCCTGTCACCCAGGAAATTTCAAGGGTTTCAGGAGCCCTGTGTCAGGAACTGGGGGCAGAGACCAAATATATATTTTCTATTATCTCACAATTGCTTTCAAATTTTTATTATAAATAATGATGTGATGAATATCTTTATAGATAGACTTTCTATCCAGTATCAGAAAGAAATAGTCTCAATGTGGAATAATTAGGCCAAAAGGTATGGGATTTTTAAAGGCTTTGGATATATTTTGCCAAACTGATTTCCATTAGGTTTTTTTTTTTACCAGTTTATACTTTCACCAATTATGCACGAAACGTCCAGGTTATCCTCTTTCACAACGAATAGACATTATAATTTCTAAAACCTCTCTAATTTGATAAACAATCACATCTTCTTGTTTTAGCATGCATTTTCTTGATGGGTAGTGAGATTGAATATTTTTCCAAATATTATTTATTTGCAATTGCATTATTGTAAAATTTTAAGTTCTGATTGATCTGTTAAAAACAGAATTTCCCTGTTGATTATTGCAATTGTTGATTTGCATGCATTTTTTTAGGTAGTGAAGAAATTATCTTTGTCTTCAGTGTTTATTACAAATAGGCTTTCCAAACTCATTGCTTACTTTTTAATGTTGATGATATTTTTGGATGGGTTGTATAGGTTTTACATTTTCATAAAGCATTTAATCTTACAAAGTTTTCTCTCATTCAGTGTTTGAAAAAATATTCACACATTTTTTTCTGTCTTTATTTTAAAAATTAAGTTGAATTTTTAGCATATGACTAAAAAAAAAGCATGGGAATTATGCTTGGAAATTATCCTTGACACTTGAGGTTCTAACTTGATCTTTTCCACTTATTTAACTTATTTCAGCCCCATTGGTTGAGTAATGCTCCCTTTTCCACTGATTTGTCATCCTCTTTTATCATGCTCTCAATTGTTATATATATAAAAAGATAATGTTTCTGAGATGTCTATTCTGCTCTCATGCTATATCTGTACCTGAAGCATTGCCGTGTTCCATTAATTATGTGATCATATTATTCCTATTGTTTCTCTTCTCTTCTCCCTTTTTTTTTTCCTTATTGCTGTGCTTATTGCTGTGACTCTTTTTGGTCACAACATCTACATACCGGAATTCTTACTCTTGTCTTTTGAAGACCAGTAACCTTCCCAAAGGAAAGGTACATAGATGATAGATTTTCAGAGATCTTCTTTTGTATTTTTCCTTTGCCTTTACATATATATGCCTTGGCTAATTATAAAATTCCTTTGTCAGAATCTTTCCCCTGAAAGCTATGACATTTAGTATTGCAGTGCATAAGTCTAGGTAGTCTGTCTGTCCGTCCATCCACCCATCCATCCATCCAATCCATCCGTCCGTCCGTCCAGGACCAGCTATGTAATGTATGGGGTCCAGTGAAAAATGAAAATGCAGGTACCGTGTTCAACAATTAACAGTTTCAAGATGGTGACAGCAGAGCATTAAACCAAGTGCCAGGGCCCTTCTAAGCGCAGAGCTCTGTGAGACTGTATGAAGTCACTGTGAAGTCAGCCCTGCCTTCATCCATTTCATGGATACTTATTGAGCATCCACTATGTGTTGTGTGCTTTAAGGGGAGGAGCCCTGAAGATACTCACTGTCAGTGGAGGACACAGGTGAGTCAGCCGTGGCATGGTTAGTACTTGATGAAGGTGTGCATGGGATTTGTGGATGCACAGAGGAGAGAGAACTCCACCGGAGAGGATTCTGGAGGAGATGACACTTGTACTGCTGTTCTAAGACTTTTGCCATGAGTGATGCTAGGAGCTTTTGGAGGGTTTTCAGCTCCAAGCAGTGACATGCTCCAATTCAGATGCTTTTAAAAGGTCACCCTGCTGTGTGGAAATGATGTTTTAGGGGACCAGGGTGAAAGCAAGGATGGAAGCAGTTAGGGGGCTATTATAATAATCCAGGCAAGGGAAGGTGGAAATGGTGGCTGGACCTGTTTGGAATAGTGGAGGTGGTGAGAAGCAGTCATGTCCTAGATTTCTTTTGAAGACAGCACTGTGACAACCTGTGGATGAAATAAATACGAGGTAGGGGACAAAGAGAGCAGCTAAGGATAACTGTGAGTTTTAATCTAACCAGTTAGAAGAATAGTCATTCACTAAGATGGGGGAGACTTGCAGGGGAGTAGGTTTAGGAGGGAGATGAAACATCCAACATGCGTTGAGTTTGAGATACTTCCTAAACATCCAAGTGGAGATGCTGAATAGACAGTTGGATGTGCACTTCTAGATTTGGGCTTGATCAAAGCCGGGGAAGAGAAGGGAAGGAAGAGGCTTTGCCAAGGATGTTGTTGAAAAGAAAAGAAAGACCCTGTCAGTAAAATGTTCTTGGTGACTGAGTATAAAGAGAAGACAGAAACAGATTTAAGACAGTGAAACTGACCAGCTTTTAAGGTCCCTTCCCCTTCATTCATCCAGCCTTGGAAGTATTTCTTCTAGGTCAGATTCCTGTGGGAGATGATGAAGGTAATTTCTTGATATTTATTTATGATCAAGAGAGAATTACTGCCACTTAAATGTTGCATTATTAATGATTTAGGAGGAAATGACTTCTTTCAGAAACACCGATCCTGAAGGCCTGTTAGATAGAGGCCAGGTAGTAAATGACTTCTTTCAGTGTCAGACCTAAAGAGTTGATGCGTTTTTGAAAGGGGTTGCAGTGATTACCTTCCATAGGTTGGGTCCAGGCAGTCATGATTTTGGAAGCAAGTCCAGGGTCAATTTGCTTATGATACTCAGCACATTTTATTTTATTTTATTTTTTAGAAAGCTTTTTTTAAAATAGATTTGTTTATTTTTATTTATTTATCTTTGGCTGTGTTGGGTCTTCGTTGCCGCTCGCGGGCTTCCTCTAGTGCGGCGAGCAGGGGCTACTCTTCGTTGTGGTGCGCGGGCTTCTCATTGCTGTGGCTTCTCTTCTTGTGTAGCACGGGCTCTAGGCTCGCGGGCTTCAGTAGTTGTGGCGCCAGGCTTAGTTGCTCCGCGGCATGTGGGATCTTCCCAGACCAGGGCTCGAACCCGTGTCCCCTGTATTGGCAGGCGGATTCTTAACCACTGCGCCACCAGGGAAGCCCCACTCAGCACATTTCAGAATCTCATCTTTGCTCATAGACTCTGTTACTCTGGGATTAATCCATAACTAGGGTGAAAGCTGGGCACTCTAGAAGCTGTACATCTGGAACTGAAACAGAACATTTCTAAGATGCAGGGAGGAGCCAGATGGGTCCCAGGCTGTTCTGACCCGACTGGCTGAGACCATTCTTCCAGGGTCTGGCTGTCTGTTCGCAGGTGTGGTGGTGAATTACGCAGGGGGAAAATGTACATCCTCATCCCCTTTCAACATCAAGAGGAATTTTTGCAGAGAAGGGAAATCTGGGAGAAGGACCCTTAAGTAGCACTTGCCATGTGTATTCTGACTCCAGTAGGAAATTCAGTGAGGGGACAGGGACCACACTGATTAAGCTCAATGAGGGGACCGGGAAAATGGTCAGGTAGCCTGGTGAGTGTGAGTGTGTGGAGGTGATAAGGTATTTATTTTATCATTATCTCAGTCATTCACTCACTTTCAAAGAAGAGGTTAAATTATCTGAGGAACATTTGCTGTGTTCTGAAATGGATTAAAACTCGGCTGTATTTCCAGTGAGTGATTTCAGTATTGTATAGCTCATTTATAATTGACTAAGAATGTAGTGGCTCTTTACAGATTTTGAAGGCATTTTCTCCCAAAAGGCTGTTTTGTTTTCTCCTTTGCAAATAAACATGAATTAGCATAAGAAATAAGGAGCCTGTGAAAGGAATCAATAAAATTAACTGGAATTGGATTTCACACTTTGAATTCCTTACACGTTCCTATTAGGGGAGATATGGAGAGACAGGTAATCAGTTCAAAGAGAAGCTCAGGCTCATAAAAGAGTGACCTATTTCCAGAAGATGAATATTTAAAATAAAAAAGGCTTGAAAAATAATTTGCTTTACACTGATGGACTAAAACTCCAAGTAACAGGGAAACCTAACAAAAAGACAGGCTTTTTTCTGGGATTGGAAAGGACTGGGTGGACATTGTCTTGGGGGTGGCACAGAAGGATGGGGAAGAAGACGGGGCTTGGAGTCTGAAGATCTTGGTTTGAGTTCCGATGCTGTTGATTAGTTTATTTGAGATATGTGTTTTAGTTTCGACCCTTAGAACTGTTTTCCTTTGTATTGCTAATGGAATGGAATTGACTTAAAAAAATTTTTATTGGAGTATAGTTGTGTCAGTTTCTGCTGTACAGCAAAGTGAATCAGTTATATATATACACATATCTATGCTTTTTTTAGATTCTTTCCCCATATAGGTCATTACAGAGTACTGAGTAGACTTCCCTGTGCTATACAGTAAGTCCTTATTAGTTATCCATTTTATGTATAGTAGTGGGTATATGTTAATCCCAAGCTCCCAGTTTATCCCTCCCCCACCCTTACCCCCTGGTAAGCATAAGTTTGTTTTCTACATCTGTAACTCTGTTTCTCTTTTGTATTGTAGATAAGTTCATTTGTATCCTTTTTTTAGTTTCCACATATAAGCGATATCATGATATTTGTCTTTGTCTGACTTACTTCACTCAGTATGAGAATCTCTAGGTCCATCCATGTTGCTGCAAATGACATTATTTCATTCTTTTTAATGGCTGAGTAATATTCCATTGCATATATGTACCACATCTTCTTTATCCATTCCTCTGTTGATGGACATTTAGGTTGCTTCCATGTCCTGCCTATTGTAAATAGTGCTGCAATGAACACTGGGGTGCATGTATCTTTTCGAATTATGGTTTTCGCCAGATATATGCCTAGGAGTGGGATTGCTGGATCATATGGTAACTGTATTTTTAGTTTTTTGACTTGACTTTTAATGTTGGAATTATGTCTAATTTCTTGGATGTAACAGTGAACCAGGAATTTAGGAGTTCAGGCCAAGCTAGATCCAGAATGGAGGGGCTGAGGATGGGGAGTGAGCGTGTCTACAGGAGTGAAAGCCACCTCCCTTGTCTGAGATAGAAGGACCTCAGGGAAACCTCTCTTCTTCCCCACCTGAAGCTCTCCTTACCTCTGGCTGGTGGGGCCTTCTGTAAATGGGGTCCTATACCACGTGGTATAAATATTCAGGGAGGGGCTCAGTGAAGTGTCTTCCTTCTGAAGAGTTGTCCTTGACAGAGTTGTCCTGAGCTCATCCTTAAATCTCAGTGTGCCCATCTGTGGATTTTTCTTTTGCAAGTGAATCTTGGGTCTCAAGGTCGAGTAGCCTGATAGAGCCAAAGTAAAGTTCTCTGCTTTACCTGGCAAGTAACACTGAGTTTCCTCTGGAATAAAATGGAGATGATGCCCATCCGATGCGTTCAGAAATCTCCATTCCTTTTTATTTACTTGGGCCTCTTATGTTTTTTTATTAAAAAAAATTTGGGGGGCTGCACCATGAGGCTTGTGGCGTCTTAGTTCCCCGACCAGGGATTGAACCCGTGGTCTCAGCAGTGAAAGCATGAAGTCCTAACCACTGGACCACCAGGGAATCCCCTATAAGTTTTTTTTTTTTTAAACAGCTTTATTGAGGTATAATTAACATGCAATAAACTGCACGTGTCGAAAGGGTACGATTTAATACATTTTGATGTATGCATGCACCCCGAAAACTATCACCGCAATCAAGAGAATAAACATATTTATCACCCCCAAAAGTTTCCCTGTGCACTTTTGTAATTCTGCCTGCCTGCCTCTCCCATCCATCTTTCCCCAGGCAGCTACTGATCTGCCTTCTGTCACCATAGATTAGTTTGCATTTTTCCCGAGTTTCACATAAAGGGGATAATATGGAAGGTATTCTGTTCTGGCTGATTTCTTTCACTCAGCATATTTGTTTTGAGACTCATCCATGTTGTGGTGTGTATCCATAATTCATTCCTTTTTATAGCTGAATATATTCCATTATAGGGGTGAGCCACAGCTTGTTTATCCATTCTCTTGTTGATGGACATTTGGGTTGTTTCCAGATTTTGGCGATTCCAAAGAAGACTGCTAGGAACGCTCATGAGCAAGTCTTTGGATGAACATAACTTTCATTTTTCTCAGGTAAATACCTAGACGTGGAATGGCTAGATCATATAGTAAATATATATTTAACTTTTTAAGAAACTGCCAACCTATTTTCCATTTTATAGTCCCTCCAACAGTGTATGAAAGTTCCAGTTCCTTTAGATCCTTGTCTACACGTCTAGATTTTAGCCATTTTCATGTGTGCAGTAGTACCTCTGTGTGGTTCTAATTTGCATTTCCCAAATGACTAATGATGTTGAACATCTTCCTGTGTGCTTACTTGACATCTGTTTACCTCCTTGGTGAAGGCTGTCTTGAAATCTTTGCACATATTTTCTCTTTCTTTTTCTTTTATTATTGAGTTTTGAGAATTCTTTATATCTTCTGGGTATAAGTACCTTATCAGATACATGACTCACAAATATTTCCCCCAGGTCTGTGGCTTTCGTTTTCATTCTCTTAATAGTGTCTTTCGAGGAGGGGTTTTAAATTTTGATGAAGTCCAATTATCAAATTGTTCTTTTATGGATCGTGCTTTTGGTATCATAGCTAAAAAATCTTTGCCTGACCAGTTGTCACCAACGTTTTCTTTCATGTTTTATTTTTTTATGTTTCATAGTTTCAGGTTTTACATTTAGATCTATGATCCATCTTGAGTTCATTTTTGTATATGAACAAAGTTATGGATTGAAGTTTTTTTTGTTTTTTTTTTTTTGGTACGCGGGCCTCTCACTGTTGTGGCCTCTCCCGTTGCAGAGCACAGGCTCAGTGGCCATGGCTCACGGGCCCAGCCGCTCCGCGGCATGTGGGATCTTCCCGGACCGGGGCACGAACCCACGTCCCCTGCATCGGCAGGCGGACTCTCAACCACTGCGCTACCAGGGAAGCCCCGAAGTGTATTTTTTATGTAAATGGGTATCCAGTTGTTCCAGCATCATTTGTTAAAAAGATTATCCTCTTTCCATGAATTGTTTTGGTACATTTGTTGAAAATCAGTTGTCTGTGTATGTGTGGGTCTATTTCTGGACACCCTGTTCTGTTCCATTGCTGAGCTCTTCTACATTTACAACAATCCCACACTGCCTTGATTACTATAGTTTTATAATGTCTTGAAATGGATAGTATTAGTTGTCCAGCCTTTATACTTCCTTAAAGTTGTTTTGGCTGTTCTAGGTCCTTTACGTTTCCCAAAGAATTTTGGAACCAATCAGTTTCTGCAAGTAGGGAAAAACCCCAGTTGGCCATCTTTTAATTTTTTAATTGAAATATAGTTGATTTACATTGTTGTGTTAGTTTCAGGTATACAGCAAAGAAGTTCAGTTATGTGTGTGTATATATATATATATATTCTTTTTCAGATTATTTTCCATTTATAGATTATTACAAGATACTGAATATAGTCCCCTGTGCTATACAGTAGGTCCTTGTTGTTTATTTTATATATAGTAGCTTGTATCTGTTAATCTCAAACTCCTAATTTATCTCTGCCCTTACTAGCCATCTTTTAAATTTATTGTTGAATTTGATTTGCTAAAATTTCTTTTAGAATTACTGCATCTGTGTATCTGTTGACTGGTAGCAACAGACACTTCTCCTGGACCTTTGTGAGTCCCAGGCACTGTTACCTCTAATCCTTCTGGGAGGTTCTTTCCCCAGGCTTGGATCCTTTCTTCACACTAATGCACTGATCAGTTTTCACCTGACACTTGAGGGGCCCCTCTGCAGATCTCTGGAATTCTCTCTCTGTGCAGCTCTCTCCTCTCCAGCATGCTGCCAGTAAATTCTAGCTGCCATGGTTTCCCTGGACCCTCATCTTTATCCCCTCAGCTCAGGGAGGCTGCCGGCGGCCTGGGTTCCCTCCTCCTGCGCTGTGGTCTGGAAATGCTTTCAAGGTAGTGGCTCCTCTGTCTCTAGGGAATCACTGCTCTTTGTTGTCTGATACCCACTGTCTTGAAAACTGTCCTCTTCGTATATTTTGTCTATTTTTCTGGTTCCAGGTGGGAGAGTATTTGGTCTCTCTTACTCCATCTTGGTTGGAAGTAGAAGTCACTTACTTGGGTTTTACATCACGGTTTCTTATATCATTTGGTTTACTTTTTAGATGGGGTATTGCTGTAGCCAGGCGGTCTGACCTTTTTTATGTGAGTGCAAGTTCTGTTCATCCAGAGTTCCCTTCCTTTGTTTCAAATTTATAACACCTTGTCTTAACTCCTGTCATTGTTTTTGGGGTTTTTTTGCTTTTTTAAAAATTGTTTCTCTTTCTTATTTGACTATAGTCTCCTTGTGGAGTATGCCTGAGTTTTATTTACATCGAGCGCTGATAGTAAATGTTTGTTTATATAATGAATGAATGAGAATGAAATTTTCCATTTCCATAAGAATATATAGGATGATTCTCCCCTCCCCCTCAAAGAGGTAGATCAAAAAAGAATGTGTTCTGTTTAATGGCTGTAGCTTTATTTAAAATTTAGCTTATTTTGAATTTTGAGTGTGTGTTCGAGTGTACATGCATGCAATAATGATGGGGTGCTTGGTGTTTTAACATTGGTAAAGGGATGGCTCATTGGGAGTTAAATTGCCCCCCAAATAATTCATGGTGTTCTATAAATTTCTCTCCAGGCAATACAGGTCTGGGACTATATGGTCCTTAACTTTGCTTTTTAATGGAAGTTTACTAAACAAGTGACATTATACGTTATAGCTATTTTAAATAATCTGTGCCGTTTAGTTCTTTTTTCACTTTTATTGCTAAATGGGATAGAGGAAGAATTGCTCAAATACATGATTAATAGGAAGTCTGTATGGGAATTTTCTGTTTTTAAGGTGCCTAGTGAGTTTGAGGGAAGAACAGCACTAGAGAAAAAATTTAGTAGAGGGATTATCTCTATGAATAATTATTTTAGAAAGAAAATGTATGTCTCAGAAATATTCTCATTAGAATTTTTTTTAAAAATAAATTTATTTATTTTATTTACTTATTTTTGGCTGTGTTTGGTCTTCATTGCTGAGCGCGGGCTTTCTCTAGTTGCGGCGAGCGGGCGCTACTCTTCGTTGTGGTGAGCGGGCTTCTTATTGCGGTGGCTTCTCTTGTTGTGGAGCACGGGCTCTAGGTGCACGGGCTTCAGTAGTTGTAGCACGCGGGCTCAGTAGTTGTGGCTCGCGGGCTCTAGAGTGCAGGATCAGTAGTTGTGACACATGGGCTTAGTTGCTCCGCGACATGTGAGATCTTCCCAGACCAGGGCTCAAACCTGTGTCCCCCATCGGCCGGTGGATTCTTAACCACTGTGCCACCAGGGAAGTCCCTCATTAGAAATTTTTGATTTCCAATTACTTGCAAGTTACTAATTTGGGGAGGTGAATTTACTCATTATTATTACCATGTACTTTGCTCAATTCTCTGTGATTTGTGCTTATAGCTATTGCAGAATGTAAACTGTAAAATTTATGCAGACTGGGTTTTTAATCTAGGTTAGCAATTTGGAAACTTACGTCCCACTGTAATGGAATTAGCTGTGTAGCGCCAAAGAATTTTTTGATTCTGAAGTTTTTGTGCTATTTACTTGTGTTTTATTTTAAAAAGATTCTGGGATGTGGCCAGAGACCACTGGGAATTGCTTGTAACTATTTTAGAAGTACACGCGATGTGGTTGAACGTGGAAGTGAGGGCGCATATGTTGTACATCATTCCTAGAGTTTTGCTGGGCTTGGAAATGGTTTTTCTTTAACTGATTTTTGTGATCCCATTTGTAAAGAGGTAGCCACTATTGTGAAGAATGTGGGATTATGGGGGTTTTGCATCTAGAACAACGTGAATGAAAGTTTCTATAGTGTTTTCCTTGACTATTTTTAGTTTTCCATTTGGTTTAGATTTACTTTCTGGAAAGAATACTCCTCCCCCCCCCAATCTGATCTTCTTCTTGACTTTTTTCAGCTGTTGGGGTTATGTAAATGGGCTAATGTAAGAGATTATTTTATGGAAGGGAAGGGGATTGAGGAGTAGATAGGAGGTAACCCTGTAGGACAAAAGAAAACATGATGTAGGAAGAATTTTGGAAGAGGGCAAAGAAGTAAAAAAGAGAGGTGAAGGTGTGTGTGTTCATCAGAACTATTGATGAAGTTAGCCAGGTTTAGGAATGGATTCTAGAGCCCTGAAGTAATCCTTTTCTGTCTCTAGTCTTATCTGAGAATCTTGGTTATGCCTCAAAGCAATGGATAGATGTAGATGACGTCTTTTTTTTAATAAGTCTTGTGCCATTGATAATATTTCTTTTTTAAAAAAGCTTATTGAAGTATAGTTGATTTAAAATGTTGCCTTAATTTCTGCTATACTGCAAAGTGATTCAGTTATACATACCTATATATATTCTTTTTCACATTCTTTTCCATTATACTTTATCACAGGATATTGAATATAGTTCCCTGTGCTCTACAGTAGGACCTTGTTGTTTTTGACTGCTCTTTAATGCTGATGACCCCATAAAGACTAAGCCCTCTAGAATGAAAGCTATTGAATACTTGAGGGCAAGACTATGTCACCATCTCCCAGTTTCCACAATGCCTTGCACATAATAATAGCTTAATAAATGTTTACTGAATAAATAAATGTCCCTTAGCCTTGAAATTTCACTCAAACGTCATGATTTTTTTAAATAAACAGAGTAACCTGATTACTGAGGTAAGCAGTTTGGGTGGCTTTGAAATGTCTTAGTACTTTGGGTTTGGTTTAGAATGAGGATGTTGTGCTGTCCAAAAGGCGAAGAGAAGAGAGATTATGAAGAACCGACAGCAAGACAAGGAAAACCAGGAGGAGGAGATGGGGATTTGGGTTTTGTGTCACTGCCAAGTGACTGTATATTTCTTGGTATCATGATTAGGATTGCTCTGCTTTAAGAGGAAGGAGTTTTTTTCTTTTCCTGTTTTTGGTCACAACACAATGCATTGTGTAGCTGCTGGACACTGGCCCTGGACACTGTCCTGCCCATTCTAGAAGAACATGGGACGAGGATATGCAATGATTTGGTTGTTTCTCTGAGCCTCAGATGTGGTAGGTGGTGCATGTGGGGCCCTCAGGAATTCTCAGGGCTTGGTGGAATGGTTCTGGACGTGGATCCTGGAATTCCCCGCCATGTCAATGGGAAACAAGATGGCAGGCCTGCCCTCCTGGGGTCATGGTACGACCATGGCCTTCAACTCTTGGGCTGTGCATATTTTGATACAGTGATGTGTGTCATTGCTTAATGGGACGAGAGATTGTTTAGCCTAATGATGTGACTAAATATTTTATCTTTCTAATACTCTTATTTTTCTTATTAAAAGGAAACCACATGAGCACAGAGATTTTTGTCTGTTTTATTCACTTCGTTTCCTCAATACCTAGAGCAATACTTGGAACAAGAGTATGCACTCAATAGATGTTAGTTGAATTTGTAGGCTGCGTAACTACAATAAATGGGGATCAGGTGAGGGAGGGCGAGGGCGAAGAGGACTGAATACACTTGTCCTTGAACAGATTTCTGTCTGCTTGAGATTTTTTTTCTCTGAGGCAACTTAAGAGATTCTTCAGTGCTTACTGTGTTCCAGTGAAACAAAGCAGGACCCTATGGTCCTTCCCCCATGTCCTCCACCTGCCCTTTGTCTGTGGAAAAACTTTAGCCAAAGAATAAGTTTAATCAGAGAAGTGAGAAAATGCAGAAGCAAAGGAAAACAGGACAAAACAATAATAGTTAAGTCAGTAAGCAAAGTGAAGGACCTTTAATTCCTTCTCAAGGGCTATAGATAATATTCTGAGCCATATCCCATGGGCTCTCTTGTAGATACTGAAACCCTGACCAGGTGGAAGAAGTTAACTGCATGATGACCAGACTAGCCATGACGTAAGCTGCCACAATTCCAAGAACTGGCCTCAAGGAAATGGGAACAAACCGACCCGGAACTAAAGACTAACTGTACTTAAAACAATCAAGATGACGCTGGTCAGACCACCACATGACCAGTGTGAAGATGACTGTCAGAGCTGACTGTGCTGTTTCTGTAGGTAGCCCCCTCCCTCTGTCTATAAAAGCTCTTGCCCACTGATTGTCAGTGGGGGAGTCGGCCTTTGGACAGGAGTCCACCCTCCCCCGCAGTTGCTGGCGTCCAAGATAAAGCAAACTTTCCTTTCCACCAACCTTGCCTCTTTATTGGCTTTTGAGTGGCGAGCAGCCAGACCCCACTTTTGGTTACACCAGCACAGTGCCAGGTGCCGAGTGGACCCATGGGGGAGACCCAGCCTTGCCCTTGAGGAGGTCTTACTCAAGCCAGAGGGAGATGGTGGGGAATAAACCATCTCCATCTCTTATGGAATAAACCATAAGCCACTTAGAGTGCTGCTGTGGGGTCTGCTTGAATACTGGGGAAATCCTGGTCAGGTCTCCAAGGTCAGCGAGGCCTCCCAGAGGAGGGGACATGTGAGCTGAGTGTTGACACCTTCATAGGATGGCAGAGAAAGAAACCAGGGGGAGTTCCTCTACCCAGAGGTCACTCCAGAGCATTGGCACCAAGGTGTGAGGTCTTGGCCCCATCAGGGATCTGCATATGGTTAGGTGTGCTTGGAGCTCTGGGGGCCTGTGAGGGGTGGTCCAGGCATGGAACAGGGCATCAGCAGAAGCCAAATGAAGAAGAAGCTTGGGTATCATGCTTAGGAGTTTGGATTTCCATCTGGAAGTAACTGAAGGTTTATTTTCATTTTTAAAAACCATTTTAAGTAGAAAATTTCAAACATGTATAAAGGTAGAAAGTAAAGTACATGATATCTATAAACTCAACCTCTAGATTCTATAATTTTTCCATATTTGGTCCATCCACCTTCTATATATTGTTTGTACATCCATCCATCCAGGAGTTTAAGTAGGGATGTGATTTGTGTTTAAGAGGGCCCCTTTGAGAGGACCATGGAGGATGAAATAGTGAAGGAAGGGAAAAAAGGTTGGGAAAACTCATTGAGATTCTGTTGAAATTGTTGTGGTGAGAGCTGATGGTGGCCTGAACTAAAATTTGATAACACTAGGTGGAACAATATGAATGTTATGATGTAGCCTTTGAAGTCATGTCCCATCACTTTCTATACATTCTAGTCATCAAGACAGTCACAAGTTCGAGGAGGGAAAATAGTCTTCACCTCTTGATGGGGAGTGGCAAGATTCTAGAAGTGCGTGTGGGTCTGGAAATATTGCTGTTGACCATTTTTGGAAAATGCAGTCGTCCAAGGGCTGAAATGACAGAATTTGTAGTTAGATGTGGGGAAGGAGGAAGGGCAAGGACTCTGAGATGACACCTAGACCTCTAGGGTGAGGAGGCATCATTCATAGAAAGGCAATAGGGACAGGATTCATTCATAGAAAGGACAGAGGGACAGGCCCCACCAGGAAAGGGGAGATGATGAGGAAGGAAATTGGGCTTGGGTCCCATTGATTTGTCCGTAAATCCTGCATCAGAATAGCTTTGTAAACTGCAAAGCCACAGGTGTAGCATTGTTCTAGGAACGGTGAACTGAGTTTCCCAGTAGTTTTCTGATAGCTTTGAGCTGAGTTGGGTTTCCTGGCCTCCTTGCCTGTTGAGAATGCTGTGACCCTCAGCATTTGCTTCCTTCAGTGGAGTTAGAGCAGCCAGTCAGGACCCAGCACTTATTGAATTCATGCAGCAGGCATTTATTCAGCACCTGTGGTATGCTGGGACCAAAAGAATTCAAGTGTAATGACCAACATTGCTTTAAAAAACTTTATCTATAGGAGTGATGATGCCTGGGGCTACATGCTCTCCATCGCTAAGCTCCAAGGATACAGACTTCCCAGCAGGAGCAGATGTAAAATACGTCTGCTGGGCCCTTCCTTGCCTCTGGGTTCCCCACGGGGTGCACTGCTGCTGGTGTCTCTTTTGGAGCACGTACATTTCTATTCAAGAGGAGAGACCAAGCCACTGTCCTCACATGATATGGGACATTTAGAGACACTGGGCTTTCTCGGTTCCCAGATCAAACTCACCGTCAGCAAGGTTACATCCCCTCCCTGGCCCCTGGGGCAGAAGGCAGAGCCAGTGCCCAGATGACCCGGACGTGTATCGCTGTCTCCATTCATCCAGTGTCCCAGAAAGCCTGCTTCCCTGGGAACACTGCACCCCACTCCTCACTCATGGCTTCCTACATCTGGAATCTGATTTAGTGTCATCCTTCCTGGGTGGTTCTGATACTGTTTATTCTGAAAACCTTGACTTAAAGTCTGCTTCCCTGTAGCTTGTACATAAACGACTAAATTTCAAGTTAGAGATTACTGAAATGCTAAAAGAGTTCCATTAAAGGAGGGGGCCCTTCTGCCTGGCGAGACGAGGGAAGTACCTGTGAACTGTACTTTGAAAGTCAGATAGAGTTGAATATACAGAGATGATGGAGATGATGGAAAAAGCATTCCAGTTAGAGTACCAGCTTGAAAAAAAAAGCAGGGAATAGGACAGATGGGGTGTTTTATTCTGATTGATTCTTATCAGCAAGCTGCTTAAATGAGCATGCGTATAGTTTGTGTGAGGTTATTTACCTTTATGTCTTGAAATTCTTGTTGATGTTATTGCATCCTGCCTATACGCAGACATTTGTTTTTATCAAGAAACCTGAGTGGATCCACTCAACTGAATCTAGGTTATAGGTTATGTGAATAGAATCATCAAATTGGGAACATTTTGCTGGAACATTTTTGGTCAAAAGTTTTGAGGTGTTTTGGAAAGAGTTGTAGCATTTTAAAATCAATACTAAAGTTTGATATAGAATGTATATTTATTTCTGTTAAAATTAAGAAAAATAAACCAGGAGGGTAAAGTTTGCTTGCATGAAGATTTAAGTAATCTAAACCGTGTAATTTTCCAGTAGCCTCCTCTGTTTTTAATTCAGAGACCACAGCATGCATGTCATTTCCGGTGATATTCATGCCTTTCTGTAGATTTGTATTTACCATCTGCAGTAACTCAGACTGAAGAACTTCCTTTAGCATTTCTTTTTTTTTTTTTTTTTTTGCGGTACGCGGGCCTCTCAATGTTGTGTCCTCTCCCGTTGAGGAGCACAGGCTCCGGACGCGCAGGCTCAGCGGCCATGGCTCACGGGCCCAGCCGCTCCACGGCACGTGGGATCCTCCCGGACCGGGACACGAACCCGTGTCCCCTGCATCGGCAGGCGGACTCTCAATCACTGCGCCACCAGGGAAGCCCTAGCATTTCTTGTACTGCAGGTCTGCTTGTGATAAATTCTCTTACTGTGTTTATTTGAAAATGCCTTTATTTCATTTTCTTTCTTTTTTTTTTTTTTTTTTTTTTTGCGGTACGCGGGCCTCTCACTGTTGTGGCCTCTCCCGTTGCAGAACACAGGCTCCGGATTCTCAGGCTCAGCGGCCATGGCTCACGGGCCTAGCCGCTCCGCGGCATGTGGGATCTTCCCGGACCGGGGCACAAACCCGTGTCCCCTGCATCGGCAGGTGGACTCCCAACCACTGCGCCACCAGGGAAGCCCCCATTTTCATTTTTGAAGGATGGTTTTGCTGCGTATTGAATTCTGGGTTGACAGTTTTTTGGTTCAGTATATTAAAGATACTGTTCCACTGTCTTCTGTTCTCCATGGTTTCTGATGAGAAGTCCACCATTTGGATTATTTTTGTTGTTGTTTTAATTGTCATTCGTATTATTGTTCCCATGTATGTAACATGTCATTTTTCTCCAGCTGTTTTCAAGATTTTAACTTTATATTTCAGCAGTTTGCTTAGATGCAATTTTCTTCATCCTACTTATGTTTTGTTGAGTTTTGTGAATCTGTCTTTCACTAAATTTGGAAGTTTTACACTTATTTCTTCAAAAAATTTTTCTGCCCCAATATCTGTTTCCTCTGCTTCTGCTACTCCAGATATAAGTTGAATTGATTGATATTGTCACACAGGTTTCGGAGGCTCTGTTCACTTTTCTTCAATTTGTTTTTCTGTTCTTCAGATTGGATAGTTTCTGTCGATTTATCTGCTATCTGATTCATCTGCTATCTCTAATATGCTGTTAATACCATTCCAATTATTGTTAATAGTTGTTAATTCTATTTCTAGAATTCCCATTTGGTTCTGTTTGCACAGTATCTGATTTTCTGAGATCCCCCATCTGTTTATTAATTGTGTATATATTTTCATTTAAAAATTCTTGAACATATGTACAATAGCTGCTTTAAATCCTTGTTTGGAATTTGAACATCTGGGTCATCCTTGGGTTGATTTGAAAATTATTTTTTCTCTAAGATGGGTTATATTTTTCCTCTTTCTTGCATGTCTAGTGATTTTTTTAATCAATTCCTGGACATTATGAAATATATGTTACAGAGACTCTGGATCCCGTTCTATTACTTTCAACAGGATTTTTGTTCTAACAGTTAACTTGGCTGGTTTCTAAGTCCAATCTCAGTCCCTTGTGCTAGGCAGCAACTGACATCTCCACTTATTTCTTTCAGTTTCCAGCTGCTGCTTTTTCACACCACCCCTGAGGTCTCTCACCTCCATGTGTAGTTTAGAAGTCAGCCAGGAATCTGGGTGAATTTGTACACAGATTTTCTGAACTCACCCCAAATGTAGTTGCCTCCCTCCCAGGATTTTACCTCTAACTTTCTAGCTACTCTTCTAGCAGCCAAGTTTTCCTCTGATACTTCAAGCCAGTTAAGGCTGTGGCTTTCTGCCACCCCTAGATACATGCAAATTGGGGATTGCCTTCAGGCAAAAGCCTGCTGCAAACACAAATCTCACCATCTGCAATGGTCTTTCAAAGGTAGACTCCTGTCTGTTTTCTGCCTGCTTTTGGTCCCTCTCCACCTTTAAATATGTTTTTTTAAAAAAATTACATTTTGTCTAGATTCGATCATTGTTACCTGCAGAAGAGTTAGTCTGTACAAACTATTCGGACATACTGGAAGCCAGAGTCAACAATTGGATTTTCTTTACAGGTTTGTTGAGGTATGATTGATGTTTAATATACAGTACATATTTAAAATATACAACTTGATAAATTTTAATATATGTTTACACTTTTCAAACCATCACTACAATCAAGATAACAGTGAGTTTTTGAGTTTTATTAAGACGTGATAGGAAGATGAGTGGTAGGAAATAAGGCTCTTCCACGCTTTATATTTTACAGATTGCTTTCAAATGCAGTATCTCATTTTGATCTTCACAGTACCCCTGAGTTATGGACGGAATGTTTGTCTTCCCCTCCATCCACCCCAAAATCATAGATTGAGATCCTAACTCCCGATGTGATAGCATTAGGAGATGGGGCCTTTGGGAGGTGAGTAGGTCATGAGGGTGGAGCCCTTATGAATACGATTAGTGCCTGTATAAGAAGAGACAGGAGAGCTTGCTTTCTTTCTCCGTTCTCCACCGTGTCAGGATATAACAAGGTGGCCATCTGCAAACCAGGAAGGGGCATTCACCACATACAGGATCTGCTGGTACCTTGGACTTCCCAGCCTCCAGGACTGTGAGAAATAAATATTTGTTGTTTAAGCCATCCAGTCTATGGTAAATTGTCCCTGAACTAAGACACTTTGTGAATGTCCAGTGGTTTTTAATGTCACCCTTCTGTGGGTGAAAAACTGAGGTGGCTGGGTTCAGTGGCTTGCCCTTTTCATGATACCCGCCATGCTTCCTTACACCACTGTCCACCTGAGGAGATACATACATCGTGGTCCTGCCTTCAGGAGTTTGATTTTATTTCCAGTGGGGAGAGAAAGCTTCTCAGAGCAGGGACAGCTAGGTTTGGGGTGGAGGATTTGGAGACCAGGAAAGCCAAGTGGAGGCGTTTGGAGCAGATGTGGAGTGCAGTGCGGAGTACCACAGTGTTTGAGTGGAGGGTCTTGTGACACGCGGGGCAGCTGTGTGCACGAGGAAGGAAGGGGCTCAAGGAAGAACAGAGAGACCAGTCGAGGCAGGTGCAGTCAGCCCTGTGTGATGTGATGAGCATGGTTGTTGTGGAAATGAAAAGGAAAATGGGTATTAGGGTCTTACCAGAGGAAGAACTGCAAGGAAGTAGGATACTGGATGTAAGAGAAAAAAAGTAGAAGAGTCTAGGGTAGCTTCTTTATTAATTCCTGACACCTGTGTTTTTTCACTGTGCCTGACATAAATGCCTGTTGAATTTGAGTTGAAATAAATTGAACGGCAATGAGAAGAAGGGTGAGGGGGTGAAGCTTGCTTCCAAACCACTAAATCAACACTTCCCTAACTGGCCGGTGCTTCAGGATCACCGCCTGAGTTTCTGATTCCCTAGGTCTGGAGCGGCCCCTCTCCCCTAATTTACATTTCTAACCGGTTGTGCCGATGCTGCTGGCCCAGGGCCATACTTTGAGAACCAACTGCTCCAAGTCAAGAGAACCTTTATGAATTCTGCGGTCTGCCCTTTCTGCTTCGGGGCTGACTGTATATGAATGTGTTCCTCCGTCTTGTCATCGGGAGTCGACAGTCAGAGAGGTGACTTTGGGATCATTAATCACGATTTAACATTTGTAAGAAGTCTACCTTATGACTTCACTTGAACTCCGGAGCCTTGTTTCTGGAGCCTCTTGGGTAACGTTTGGAGAGCACTGCGTGTTCTGTGCAGATTCTTCATGAGCAAACAAGGCAGCTTTCCAAATGGTACACCAGCGCCCGTGTCCTGGGGAGGGCAGAGGTGGCTGTTCTGGCAGCAGATTGGGAGGTTCTGGAATTACGTGGTGCTCATTAGCTCGTCTGCAGAATCTTCGCGTATCATGGGAAGGGTGTCCTGACGTCTCCCCATTTGGTTGGGTATCTTCTTGGGTTTCCGTTTGGATTGCACAGAGAACTACGTTTCTGTTAATGAACCACTTAAGTTTTCAGGCTCTGCAAGCTGGGTCTTTGGATGCAGAGGGTAATTAATTGTTTCTTAGAACAAACCATGTGTATTTCATGCCAGGGCTGTTGGGGCACTGTGGACCTTGCAGAATTCTGTGACTCTTTTATGATTTTAAGACCCAGATGTGCAGAGCGAGGGGGTTCAGCTTTTTTTCCATTTAGTGTCAGTTTATGGCAGGAGCTGTGCCTGAGAAATGACAGTGTCATTTCTCTAGGAACTAAGCCTGAGCACTGGACTGCACACCCACTCTCTGGCTGGACATTTAACCATTTCACCCATCTGGTCCAGGGCAGCTGATGGCTTTGCTGTCCCCATTCACTTCTTCCCAGTGCAGCTCTTGAAGACAGGAGGAATCACCCTGAGCAAACACCACTGGCCTGGACCCGGCCTGCTGTCCAGACGTTGAAGCTTCTCCAGTTCTTAACTTCTCTGCCTGGAAGGCATGTATTTTACAAAGGCCTCCAGGCCCACGTTTTGGAGATCCAGGGACCTCACAGGCTTATTGAATTCTTCCCAAGGAGTTTTCCCTGTAGTGATTTCTCAAGGAGTTTTTCCCTGTAGTGGTTTCTCCAGGTGAGAGTTGATTCTGGGTATCACCAAGACCCTGATGTCTGACCCCTTCAAGAACTCATCTCAGAGCCCCCCCACCCCATGGCCAGAGTCTAGTGTCTGCGGCTGCTTGTCTTTTTTTTTTTTTTTGCGGTACGCGGGCCTCTCACCATTGTGGCCTCTCCCCTTGCGGAGCACAGGCTCTGGACACGCAGGCTCCGGGGCCATGGCTCACGGGCCCAGCCGCTACGCGGCATGTGGGATCCTCCCAGACCGGGGCACGAACCCATGTCCC
>NC_041227.1:70028829-70037614 GCF_002837175.3 Physeter macrocephalus | reverse complement strand
CGGTACACGGGCCTCTCACCATTGTGGCCTCTCCCCTTGCGGAGCACAGGCTCTGGACACGCAGGCTCCGGGGCCATGGCCCACGGGCCCAGCCGCTCCTCGGCATGTGGGATCTTCCCGGACTGGGGCACGAACCTGCGTCCCCTGCATCGGCAGGCGGACTCCCAACCACTGCGCCACCAGGGAAGCCCTGGCTGCTTGTCTTTAAAAGCCAACAAAGAAGTGGCAGCAACGATCACACCTTCACTAAGGACTGCCACACAGTGTATTATGGGCTGAATTGTGTTGTGTGTCCCCCCACCCCCCCCGCCAAAGTCATATGTTTGGTCCTAACCCCTAGAACCTCAGAATGTAATCATATTTGGAGGTAAGGTCTTTAATGAGATAATTAAATTAAAAAGAGGTCTTTGGCAGTGGGCCCTAGTCCAGTGACTGGAGTCCTTATAATAAAGAGGAAATGTAGACACAGAGGAAAGACCATGTGAGGACACAGTGAGAAGGTGACCATCTACAGGCCATGGAGAGGGGCCTCAGAAGAAACCAACCCTGCCCACACCTTGATCTGAGATTTCTAGCCTCCAGCCTGTGAGAAAATAAATGCCCGTTGTTTAAGCCACTGAGTCTATGATACTTTGTTAGGCAGCCCTAGCAAGCTAATACACAGTGCTGGGACTTCCCTGGTGGTCCACTGGTTAGGACTCTGCACTTCCACTGCAGGGGGCACGGGTTCGATCTGTGGTCGGGGAACTAATATTTTGCATGCCACGTGGCCAAAACAAAACAAAACAAACAAAAAACACGGTGTCATGCCGTTGAAGCAACCCAGATCTTTTCGATGATTTATCTCCTTTCTTAGCTTGGGTGCCATGGCCCATCTGCACCATCTTCCCCAGCTCTGTCCCTTAGGCCTATGTAGAAAGCTATAATCACACACAGCCTCTGCGGGTTGTTATCTCCACTGACACACTTTACCAAAGGTAAACCCTCTCCATCTTCAGCTCAGCCATCTAAGAGACTTACCCTCTTGGGATAGGTTCTGCTGGGTTAGAGAATGCCCCCTCTGACTAAATTTGCTGACTACCTGGCCCAGCTGTCAGTCTTCCCGTTCCTTTCTCAGGATAGAAAACAGCTGGTTACTTTAAAGAGGCCAATCACTTACTTACCTTCTTGGCTTTAGTGTATGGCTGGTATTTAATATTAAAGACCCGTTTTATGTTATTCTATGTGTAGCGATACCTACAAATGCTGAGCCAGCGCCATTACCTGGAACTCTAAATTGACTCCTATTGCAGCAGTAAAAATTGCATGGGAAATGATGGAGGGAGTTTAGGGCAGCTTAGAGCTAAACCTGGAATCGGCCAGCTACACCAACTGTGGGACCAGGTGATGGGCATTATCTAATTTTCTACAACTCAGCTTCCATGTCTGCAAAATGGGGGTAATAATTAGTCAGTCATAGGGTTGTTGTGTATCTGTACACTTAGAGATAGAATATAAGAAGCACAGGCTCTACCAGAGTGAACACTCAGGAAAAGTTAGTTAGCTGTTAGGATTATTACTTTCGTGGTAAAGACCTCCAAGCTAATTCAAGTTTCCTATGTGACCTCTGAATCAACAGAGATATATAAAATAATGGTGGTTATAATCTTTGTGTTAAGTATCAGTTACTCTATTTAGGATCTCCAAAAATGGTAATCCATGTAACTAGATATGTAACATGTTTTTTTTTTTGGCTTATAAACAACAGGAATTTATTCCTCACAGCTCTGGAGGCTGGAAGTGCAAGCTCATGGTGCGGGCAGATTTGGTGTCTGGTGAGAACCCGCTTCCTGTAACATGTTTTTGAACAAAGAGAATTCTGCTGTTTTGTGGGTCTTGAGGTCATTAGATGTGTATTTCCTGGTTAATTTCCTTTTTTTTTTTTGGCTGCTCGGCAGAGCATGTGGGATCTTAGTTCTCTGACTAGGGATCAAACCCGTGCCCCCTGCATTGGGAGCACAGAATCTTAACCACTGGACCGCCAGGGAAATTCCCTGGTTAATTTCCTTTTGTTATGTAAAACCAGAAGCTAAAGTTGCATCTCTTGCTAATTTTCCTTTCTGCTCTCCAAGAGGAGGGAGCATTTGTCTACTTGGGTTAGAATGTAGGAGCCAGATGGGGCCATGTTCATGGTGGACTGGTTGTGGCTGGCAACACCTTGTGCATCAGAGTGTGGCCTCTTTTGCTTTCTCCCATCTATGCTACAACCCTAAGCTGAGCTGGGTCCCGCCTCCTGGGGCAGGTCCAACTATCTTCCTGTCTTTGCTCGTCTCCTGTGGGCGCTCCATGGCTTTCATATTTTAAGTACAGAGTGTAAGAGCTCGCATTTTGGGTTTGGGCTTAGCAGGTGGGAGGGGCTCCTAGAGCTTGATCCTAAGACTCCTGTAACCAACCAGATTTCACTTCACATTTGCCATTGCCTTTTGGTTGCTGATCGACCTTGGGAGCATGATAGAAAGGAGGGGTGATTAGCCTAATAGCATCAAAACTCCAAACTCAGTTCCCTAACAAAAGAACTTATAGCTGCGATTTCCCTAACCAGTACCAAAATGAAAGTGGGATTTGAGCCTATACAAACTAACTCAGCTACCTGGTCCTGTAAGTCAAGACCAACACTATAATGGGAAAATGAGTATTTTCCCCAAGGCAAGAAGCAAGAAAGGCTGGGCTTGTTGCAGCCTGCAACTCCTTCCCTCAGAATGGAGCCTGTGTTTCTCTTATTTTCTCTTTTTCTCCCCAAAGGTAAACACCCAGGCAGAGACAGCTGTCCCCAACTCTGCTCCCCAGATCCCTTTCCTGTTTTCTGTGGATTTTGTATTTAAAAGCAAATCTTAACTCTCTGACAAATGGACCCAGCCACAGGGTGAGAAGGCATTAACTGCAAAAAAGGGACAACATCTCCAAGTTAGTAGATACCTTAAAATGATTAATTCAACAAGAAAATCTGGGATAAAGACATGGTGAAACTTGTGAGGGACAAGTAGAAATCTCTCCTGAGTTACGCTCACTTTTGTCTGCTTTGTCTATTTAGATCATTGTTGTTAGTTTTGCTCTGTAGTTTTGTTTTTAAAGAAGCCAGAAAAATAAATTGTTTCCTACTATTATTTTTTTCCTCCTGTCCATTTTCCATTGTGGGATACTTTGTTCTTTTGAGAGTATAGTTTGTGCTTAAAAGTCGGGAGATGCTGTCCTTCATGTAGGTTGCCGTTGTGCCGGGGACAGTGCTGCCTGTTGAGACCCAAGTCACTTTACTTGTTGAAATGTCTGCAGCAAAGCTTTGGACGCATCACTGGGTCACTGGACGCAAGTGTATGTTATAAGAAATGGGCCCAGGGGAGAGTGAGTATGCAGGGAAGGGCTTTTCTGGAGGGGAAGCCCAGTTTAAACGTAAAATACACCTTGGTGTATCATGCCCCACAGCTCTTAAAGAAGGTAAAACAAGGTTTTGAAACAAGGAAGTGAGGAAGGCTGTACAAAAGAGTTTGATGCACCTTGGAAGACAGCCTTTCTCATGGTCCTTCACTCAAGTTGTTTCTGCCAAGAGAGGTGAGGGGGTGGCATGCCTGATGTGTAGGTACCAGAGGGGTCAAGGAGAACTGAGGACTGGCTGGTCTACAGTCTCAGTTCCTGGAAAGGATGGGAAATTGGAGAGAGGCCATGAGATCTTGGCCATGAGAGCTGACTAGTCGGTGTGGGCCAGTGTTAGTGCAGGCAGAAGGCAAGGATGCAGGTCATTGATGCTGTGGTCATGCTCTGAGGAGGCTGCCCAAATGATGTCATGGGTGGGAGGCTGGGAGAAGGGTTGGCCTGTCCTCATCCCTGCCTCAAGCAGAGCATCTTTACTTTGAAATTTTATATATTGGGCATGTCCCGTAGGACTGTTTGAACAAAGACCGTGGATGAAATAAGGTTAAAAACCACTTCTTCTGAGGGATCCCGAGAGGCCTGAGGCTTGGTCATTAGGAACAGCTGGTCATTAAGGAAAAGCAGCTGCACAAGATGAGCTTGAGCTTGAATTTGAAATGTGAAGCTAATGCACAGAGTCCAACAAAAAAGAAAGCTAAATTTAGAGCTAAGATCCCGCCCTTCTGTTTCTTGAAAAAAAATCTTTTTTTTAGTATTTCTAAATTGGGGTGTAATTTACATATAAAGTGAAATGCACAGATCTTGACTGTACAGTTTGATCAGTTTGGACAAACCTCATTCATTTGTGTAAGAAAATTCTCTTGTACCTCTCCCCAGTCAGTTTTCCACATCCACCAGAAACAAGCACAATTCTGGTATTTTTTGCCATAGATTAGTACTCCCTTTTCTAGAATTTCACAGAAATGAAATCACGAAGTATGTACGCTTTTCTTTCTTTCTTTTTTCTCTTCACTAAGCATAATGTTTTTGCATTTATCTTTGTTAGGGGTCTGCAAACTTTTTCTTAAAAGAGCAGGTAGTAAATATTTCAGGCTTGCCACTCACAAGATCTCTGACAATATGCAAATGTTTCAATAAAAACATTTCTGTTCTGTTTCAATAAAACTTTATTTACAAAAAACAGGTGGCTGGTTTGCAGGTAGAGTTGCTGACCTCGGATCTGTGTTATTTTGTTTATCAGGAGTCTTGTTCCTTTTTATTTCTGAGAAGTATTCCATGTGTGGATATATCACAGTTTATATATTGATTCTTCTGTTGATGGACAGACACCCAGGCCCTTTCCAGTTTGGGGGGATTATAAGTAAAGCTACTATGAATGTTTTGTGTAAGACCTTTCTGTGCCTAAATTTTAATTTCTCTTGTATAAAAACCTAGGAGTGGAATTACTGTGTTGTAACTCTAGATGAAACTGCCAGATAGTTCTACAAAGTCATTGTACCAAGTTCTACTTCTGTCAGCAACATGTGAGAGTTCCAGTTGCTCCTCACCCCTGCCAACATTTGGTGTTGTCAGTCTTTTTCATTTTACCCATTATAGTGGGTGTGGAGTGGTGGCTTATCCTACTCTGACTGCTTCTTGATTGATGAGCTTCAGTCCTAGGCGTTGTCTTTATTGCAAGACACGCCTCTTACTGTTATCAACCTCCCAGGCATTTAATAGCCTCTCCTTACACAGAACCTGGTAGGGTAAGTGGCATGTGTTTACCCAGAGTCTTTGACAGTATGTATTTTGGTCTTTAATCATCGACTACTTAAATTGTCCACATGGATCAGATTTTACACTGATACCCCTTTGCCTTCTTTGCTGTAAAGACTCCACTTCCTTGGCTCAGTCAGTGGAGCAGAGCTGGGAGAAAGAAGGCAACAGCGACATAATTTCTGGTTTCACAAATGCCATGGTCTTTCTTCCTTCAGAGCTTTCAGACCAGGCTGGCTCCCATTTATTGAAAGACTCAGTCAGTTCCTTCCTGCCATATGGTTGATTTTCCCTGAGGGTGAGGGGGAAGATTGAGAAAAGAGACTCATATACTGCTGGTTATTCTGTTGTGTTTGGATGTGGAGTTTAATTTGTGTCGGAAAATAGCAGTATTCTTACTTCATTGATTTCTTTTTTGCTTCTTTTACAAAAGGAAAGAAGGAAAGCTGGGAAATTAGCTACAGAAATAGCAAGTGAATAATAAAATAATGAGTTGTTGGTCCACGTGCAGTTAAAAAAGGAAGAATGTTTTACTTTCTTTTGATGTGAATTGACAAAAAGCCTACTGGCTTCTTGTATCAGTGTGGTGTCTTAAGAGATATAAAGCATTATTGTATCTGCTCTCTTACTAATAAAAATAAACCCGTGAAATTATCAGATATGATGCTTATTTTATACATGAGGAATCTGAGGATCACAGGGATGTGGTACCTTGCCCAAGGTCACTTGGCTTGGACTGTGGTCCTGGTTGAATAGGGATTTGAAATTGCAAATTTCTTGGTTTGTCGTAAGATACTTCAGAGAATTTTTTAATAGTGACTAATTTTTTTCCCACCTTGGAAAAGGAGATATAGGATCATAAAAAAAAAGTTTTTGGGTCTTCAAGGTCAAAATAGTAGGTTTTGGGGAAGAGACCTTTACATAGAGATTCATCCATGTGATGAAAGAGAGCCTGCCTCTGGCATAGGTGCTTACCAGTGGGGACATGAGGTGATGGGGGTGACAGTCTGGGCCCTGAGGAACAGTTCTGTCCTCAGTTCTGAGGAACCATCTGTCCCTAGTGAGGTCATTTAATCCCTCTGTACCTCTGTTTCTCATCTATAAAGTGGGTTCTTGGATATGATATGTTCTTTCTTGGATATGGATATGATCTTTCTTCCTTCCAGCTCTAAACTTTACTCATTATCTAAACTGACTTCAGTTTCCCCCGTTTTAGTTGCTCCCTTGAATTAAAGAGTGATGTCAGAGGCTTCCCTGGTGGCACAGTGGTTGAGAGTCCGCCTGCCGATGAAGGGGACGCGGGTTCGTGCCCCGGTCCGGGAGGATCCCACATGCCGCGGAGCGGCTGGGCCCTTGAGCCATGGCTGCTGAGCCTGCGCGTCCGGAGCCTGTGCTCCGCAACGGGAGAGGCCACAACAGTGAGAGGCCTGCGTACCGCAAAAAAAAAAAAAAAAAAAAAAAAGAGTGATGTCTTTATCATCCTTAGGTATCAACAACCATCAGTGTCCAGTGCTGTCTCAGATTTGTATGGTGCTATTGGAGTAAAGTTCTTAAGGAATTAAATAGATCAAGAGATGGATAAGAGATGTCTGTTCCTGTGTCTGGAGACACTATAATGGCCTCTGGCCACAGCTTGAGACTGTTACTGAACTTATTATAGCCTTATTACTCATCTGTGATATGGGGATGAAAATACCATCTTCTAATGGATGTGGTCTGGGGTAAATGAAAAATAGGCACATAGTAGCCCTCAACAAATACTGTGTGTACATTATTTCCTGCTGTCCCTTCCAAAGCCGAAACTAACCAGAATGAGTGTGACGAGCACGTGGGCATTGCTGCAAGAAAGCAGAGGCCTTCAGTTTGTTTCCCATTATCATTTCCTTAATCCATTGAGTTATATTCCTTGCTCTCTGCTGATCTTGACTATACCCTTTAAACTTGGCCCTGTACTGGGGAGACTGAGAGGAAGCCAAAAGACCTTGAACTTCCAGAATTTCCTCTGGGGTGTCCGGACTAGCTAACACAAGAACTCTAAGAACAAAGAAACTCATGATTAACCATACTCTAGCCTGCGTAGCTTGGAAAGGTAGGTTGATTGGCAGACCACTTTAGTCATGGTTTCTGGAAGTGGTGTGGTTGGAAATTATGGTATCAACGGGATTTTAATGTCTGCCTTGCATCCAGAAGGTCTCTGGGTTTTCCATCAAAGAAACATAGTTTTTTTCCTCTCCCCCCTCTCTTAAAAAAAAGAAATCTGGGTCAAAACAGAGCATGGAGTTCCTTCATTTATGTGCTGTCACGGGGGTTCAGCATCACCTGGAAGTCTGGGTGGGGCCTGAGAATTTGCCTTTCTAAATGGTTCCCATTTGGTGCTGGTGCCGCTCCCGGTCACACTTTGGAAACCTCTCTGCAAACCTGCAGCTCCTAATGCAGCAGAGTTGACCTGGCTGAGACACAGCTCTCTCTTCTTTGTCAAGAGTGATTCCTTTAACCACTTCACTATGCGACCTTCACCCTGACGAAATAACTGAGGAGTTTAAGCTTCATTTACCCTGCATTTTTTCTTTGAAAGATCTTACAAATGATCTATTTATTTTTTCAGGGAATGACTTTTCAAGTCTTTTCTTTGTTCTCCTGTTCGGTTTGTTCTCCTGTTTGGCTTGTGTTCAGGACACCAGTGTTCCTACAGTGTAACTTTTGTCACCCACCGGTATATTTATTTTAATTTAATTTTATTTTTTTAACATCTTGATTTGCTTTACAATGGTGTGTTAGTTTCTGCTTTATAACAAAGTGAATCAGCTGTGCATATACATATATCCCCATATCTCCTCCCTCTTGTGTCTCCCTCCCACCCTCCCTATCCCACCCCCCTCGGTGGTCACAAAGCAACGAGCTGATCTCCCTGTGCTCTGAAGCTGCTTCCCACTAGCTAGCTATTTTACATTGGGTAGTGTATATATGTCCATGCCACTCTCTCACTTCGTCCCAGCTTACCCTTCCCCATCCCTGTGTCCTCAAGTCCATTCTCTATGTCTGCGTCTTTATTCCAGTCCTGCCCCTAGGTACTTCAGAACCATTTTTTTTTTTTTAGATGCCATATATATATGTTAGCATATGGTGTTTGCTTTTCTCTTTCTGACTTACTTCACACTGTATGACAGTCTCTGGGTCCATCCACCTCACTACAAATAACTCAATTTCCTTTCGTTTTATGGCTGAGTAATATTCCATTGTATATATGTGCCACATCTTCTTTATCCATTCATCTGTCGAAGGACACTTAGGTTGCTTCCATGTCCTGGCTATTGTAAATAGTGCTGCAATGAACATTGTGGTACACAACTCTTTCTGAATTATGGTTTTCTCAGGGTATATGCCCAGTAGTGGGACTGCTGGGTCATATGTTAGTTCTATTTTCAGTTTTTTAAGGAACCTCCATACTATTCTCCACAATGGCTGTATCAATTTACATTCCCACCAACGGTGCAAGAGGGTTCCCTTTTCTCCACACCCTCTCTAGCATTTATTGTTTGTAGATATTTTGATGATGGCCATTCTGACTGGTATGAGGTGATACCTCACTGTGGTTTTGATTTGTATTTCTCTAATGATTAGTGAT
>NC_041227.1:70027397-70028135 GCF_002837175.3 Physeter macrocephalus | reverse complement strand
CTCTGGGCTTTCTATCCTATTCCATTGATCTATATTTCTGTTTTTGTGCCAGTACCATACTGTCTTGATTACTATAGCTTTGTAGTATTGTCTGAAGTCCGGGAGCCTGATTGCTCCAGCTCCATTTTTCTTACTCAAGATTGCTTTGGCTATCCGGGGTCTTTTGTGTTTCCATGCAAATGGTGAAAGTTTTTGTTCTACTTCTGTGAAAAATGCTATTGGTTGTTTCATAGGGATTTATAGTATCATGTCATCTGAAAACAGTGACAGTTTTACTTCTTCTTTTCCAACTTGTATTCCTTTTATATCTTTTTCTTCTCTGATTGCTGTAGCTAAAACTTCCAAAAGTATTTTGCATAATAGTGGTGAGAGTGGACAACCTTCTCTTGTTCCTGATCTTAGAGAAAATGGTTTTAGTTTTTCACCATGGAGAATGATGTAGGCTGTGGGTTTTTAATATATGGCCTTTATTATGTTGAGGTAAGTTCCCTCTATGCCTACTTTCTGGAGTGTTTTTATCAGAAATGGGTGTTGAATATTGTTGAAAGCTTTTTCTGCATCTATTGAGATGATCATATGGTTTTTAATCTTTCAATTTATTAATATGTTTCACATTGATTGATTTGCGTATATTGAAGAATCCTTGCATTCCTGGGATAAACCCCACTTGATCATGGTGTATGATCCATTTAATGTGCTGTTGGATTCTGTTTGCTAATATTTTGTTGAGGATTTTTG
>NC_041227.1:70017300-70019294 GCF_002837175.3 Physeter macrocephalus | reverse complement strand
GTCTTTGGTTTTGGTATCAGGGTGATGGTGGCCTCATAGAATGAGTTTGGGAGTGTCCCTCCCTCTGCTATATATTGGAAGAGTTTGAGAAGGATAGGTGTTAGCTCTTCTCTAAATGTTTGATAGAATTCGCCTGTGAAGCCATCTGGTCCTGGGCTTTTGTTTGTTGGAAGATATTTAAACACAATCTCAGTTTCAGTGCCTGTGAATGCTTATATTTTCTATTTCTTCCTGGTTCAGTCTCGGAAGGTTGTACTTTTCTACAAATTTGTCCATTTCTTCCAGGTTGTCCATTTTATTGGCATATAGTTGCTTGTAGTAATCTCTCATGATCCTTTGTATTTCTGCAATGTCAGTTGTTACTTCTCCTTTTGCATTTCTAATTCTATTGATTTGAGTCTTCTGCCTTTTTTTCTTGATGAGTCTGGCTAATGGTTTATCAATTTTGTTTATCTTCTCAAAGAACCAGCTTTTAGTTTTATTGATCTTTGCTATTGTTTCCTTCACTTCTTTTTCATGTATTTCTGATCTGATGTTTACGATTTCTTTCCTTCTGCTAACTTTGGGGTTTTTTTGTTCTTCTTTCTCTAATTGCTTTAGTTGTAAGGTTAGGTTGTTTAGTTTCTTGAGGTATGGTTGTATTGCAGTAAACTTCCCTCTTAGAACCACTTTTGCTGGATCCCATAGGTTTTGGGTTGTCGTGTTTTCATTGTCATTTGTTTCTATTTTTGATTTCCCCTTTGATTTCTTCAGTGATCTCTTGGTTATTTGGTAGTGTATTGTTTAGCCTCCATGTATTTGTATTGTTTACACATTTTTTCCTGTAATTGATATCTAGTCTCAGAGTATTGTTGTTGGAAAAGATAATTGATATGATTTCAATTTTTTAAAATTTACCAAGGCTTGATTTGTGACCCAAGATATGATCTATCCTGGAGAATGTTCCATGAGCACTTGAGAAGAAATTGTATTCTGTGTTTTTGGATGGAATGCCCTATAAATATCAATTAAGCCCATCTAGTTTAATGTATCATTTAAAGCTTGTGATTCCTGATTTATTTTCATTTTGGATGATCTGTCCATTGGTGATAATGGGGTGTTAAAGTCCCCTACTATTATTGTGTTACTGTTGATTTCCCCTTTTATGGCTGTTAGCATTTGCCTTATGTATCGAGGTGCTCCTATGTTGGGTGCATAAATGTTTACAATTGTTATATCTTCTTCTTGATTGATCCCTTGATCATTATGTAGTGTCCTTCTTTGTCTCTTGTAATAGTCTTTATTTTAATGTTTATTTTGTCTGATATGAGAATTGCAACTACAGCTTTCGTTTGATTTCCATTTTCATGGAATATCTTTTCCCATCCCCTCACTTTCAGTCTGTATGTGTCCCTAGGTCTGAAGTGGGTCTCTTGTAGACAGCATATATACGGGTCTTGTTTTTGTATCCATTCAGCCAGTCTATGTCTTTTAGTTGGAGCATTTAATACATTTACACTTAAGGTAGTTATCGATATGTATGTTCCTATTACCATTTTCTTAATTGTTTTGGGTTTGCTATTGTAGGTCTTTTCCTTCTCTTGTGTTTCCTGCCTAGAGAAGTTCCTTTAGCATTTGTTGTAAAGCTGGTTTGGTGGTGCTGAATTCTCTTAACTTTTGCTTCCCTGTAAAGCTTTTACTTTCTCCATGGAATCTGAATGAGATCCTTGCTGGGTAGAGAAATCTTGGTTGTAGGATTTTCCCTTTCATCACTTTAAATATGTCCTGCCACTCCCTTCTGGCTTGCAGAGTTTCTGCTGAAAGACCAGCTGTTAACCTTATGGGGATTCCCTTGTATGTTATTTGTTTTTTTTCCCTTGCTGCTTTTAATATTTTTTCTTTGTATTTAATTTTTGGTAGTTTGATTAATATGTGTCTTGGCATGTTTCTCCTTAGATTTATCCTGTATGGGACTCTCTGTGCTTCCTGGACTTGATTGACTATTTCCTCTCCCA
>NC_041227.1:69968106-70016837 GCF_002837175.3 Physeter macrocephalus | reverse complement strand
CTTCCTTCTAGAGAATTTTTAATTTCATTTATTGTGTTGTTCATCATTGTTCGTTTGCTCTTTAGTTCTTCTAGGTCCTTGTTAAACATTTCTTGTTTTGTCTCCGTTCTATTTCCAAGATTTTAGATTATCTTTACTATCATTACTCTGAATTCTTTTTCAGGTAGACTGCCTATTTCCCTTTCATTTGTTTGGTCTGGTGGGTTTTTACCTCGCTCCTTCATCTGCTGTGTGTTTCTCTGTCTTCTCATTTTGCTTAACTTACTATGTTTGGGGTCACCTTTTTGCAGGCTGCAGGTTCATAGTTCCCATTGATTTTGGTGTCTGCCCCCAGTGGCTAAGGTTGGTTCAGTGGATTGTGTAGGCTTTCTGGTTGAGGGGGCTGGTGCCTGTGTTCTGGTGGATAAGCCTGGATCTTGTCTTTCTGGTGGGCAGGACCATGTCCGGTGGTGTCTTTTGGGGTGTCTGTGAGCTTACTATGATTTTAGGCAGTCTCTCTGCTAATGGGTGGGGCTGTGTTCATATCTTGCTAGTTTTTGGCATAGGGTGTCCAGCACTGTAGTTTGCTGGTCGTTGAGTGGAGCTGGGTCTTAGCATTGAGATGGAGCTCTCTGGGAGAGCTTTTGCCACTTGGTATTACGTGGAGTTGGGAGATCTCTGGACCCACCAGTATATTTAAAATGTTAGAGCAGATCCTTGTAGATTAGGATTCATAATCACGCATGCATGCATGCATCCATCCATCCATCCATCTACCTATCCAGCCATCCATCCATCTACCTATCCAGCCATCCAGCTGTCCAGGCATTTAACCATCTATCCATTCATCCATCCACCTACCTACCTGTCTTTCTCCCTATCCCTCTATCTATCCCCCCAACTGTCTACTCACTCAACCAGCCAGCTCTCCACCAAGACAACTACTCACCCAGCCACCCATCCACCTGCCCAGTCATCCACCCAGCCAGCCACCTAGCCAGACACACAACCAGCCATCCACCCATCTACCTGTCCACCCACCCATTCATTCAGCCATCTAGCTGTACAGGCATTTAACCATCTATCCATTCATCTATTCACCTACCTACCTAACCATCCTCCTATCCATCTGCCTGTCCACCTATCCACCCATCCAGCCAGCTACCCATCTACCCATCCAGCTATCCACACAGCCAGCCATTAACCTGCCCAGACAGTTACCTAGCCAACCATCCACCCATTCACCCACTTAGCCAGCCACCCAGCCACCCATCCAGGCTTCCATCCAGACACACATCCAGCCATTCACCTATCCGGCCATCCAGCCATCTACCGAACATCATATGCTGGCAGGCTGTAGAGTTGTAAAGAAAGATAAAACCTTGTGCCTGCTCTCAAGAGGTTGATGTCACTGTAATAGAAACTCCTCTTTCCTGTCTTTGTTAAAGTAAAATGTGCATTTCTTTCTTCTTAATGAATTGAGATAATAGTTGAATCCTTTGCATTAATATTGCTGCTTCCCCACAAACATATATTTTCCCAGAAAATGTTTTGAGAAAGCTGTTAATTTCTTGACGTAAAGGCATAAATGTTTTTAACCCAGTGCGTTGTGTTGAAAAGCAATTCCTTCCAAAGATGCTTTTCGTAGCCTTTTGGTGATAATGACAGAAAGGTTTTCTCTGAATAAGGATGCTACCTTTTAGAGCCCTTTGCTATGTTATCAGATTATCTTGAAATGTCTGTGTCAGTAAGCCTAGCCAGTGGCTCTGTGCAGGCTGTTTGTGGAAGGTGTTTTCAGACTGATGGATCACCCCAGCTTAGTCTACCTGCGTTGTGTGCTCTTCACCATTATGAGCACCCCTGTAAATAATTCCAGAACACCTTCTGCGGGACCCTTTGCCCAAGTACCATTTTGGCTTTCACTGCACATGTCTGTGGGTGTGAATGCTTTAATGGTTTCTCAAAGCCAGTTCTGAAGAATTTAAAGTGGTGTATTGGCTCTGTGTGTACTTTAATCCTGCAAAAGTGTTTTAAAAATTGCATTATAAACTTTTATTACAATGGCCAAATTATTTTCATCTCTCCTTGTCCTCATTCCATCTTTGTTTAAACACATGGAGCTTTTTACATGGTGGAAGTCATTATGGATATACAATTTTTTTGGATTCACATTATTTTGTAAATGTTCTTTCTTGCTCCTACGTGGCTGTCATGACCCTGTAATAGTCCACGGTTTAATATACCTTTATTGCTTTTCCATTTTCTATTGCTGGATTTTAGGTCATTTCTATCTTTTAAAAATAACCAAATGTTGGGGCTTCCCTGGTGGCACAGTGGTTAAGAATCCTCCTGCCAGTACAGGAGACATAGTTTTGAGCCCTGGTCTGGGAAGATCCTACCTGCCGTGGAGCAACTAAGCCCATGAGCCACAACTACTGAGCCTGCACTCTAGAGCCTGCGAGCCACAACTACTGAGCCCGTGTGCCACAAATACTGAAGCCCGCGCGCCACAAATACTGAAGCCCGCGTGCCTAGAGCCCGTGCTCCCAACAAGAGAAGCCACCACAGTGAGAAGCCGGTGCACCACAATGAAGAGTAGCCCCTGCTTGCCGCAACCAGAGAAAAGCCCACGTATAGCAACAAAGACCCAACGCAGCCAATAATAAAATAAATAAAATAAATTTATATAAAAAAATAACCAAATGCTTCTTTCTATTCCTGTCATCTGTAAATAGAAAGGAAAATCCTACCTGCCGTGGAGCAACTAAGCCCATGAGCCACAACTACTGAGCCTGCACTCTAGAGCCTGCGAGCCACAACTACTGAGCCCGTGTGCCACAAATACTGAAGCCCGCGCGCCACAAATACTGAAGCCCGCGTGCCTAGAGCCCGTGCTCCCAACAAGAGAAGCCACCACAGTGAGAAGCCGGTGCACCACAATGAAGAGTAGCCCCTGCTTGCCGCAACCAGAGAAAAGCCCACGTATAGCAACAAAGACCCAACGCAGCCAATAATTTTTAGGTCATTTCTATCTTTTAAAAATAACCAAATGTTGGGGCTTCCCTGGTGGCACAGTGGTTAAGAATCCTCCTGCCAGTGCAGGAGACATAGTTTTGAGCCCTGGTCCGGGAAGATCCTACCTGCCGTGGAGCAACTAGGCCCATGAGCCACAACTACTGAGCCTGCGCTCTAGAGCCCGCGAGCCACAACTACTGAGCCCGTGTGCCACAAATACTGAAGCCCGCGTGCCACGAATACTGAAGCCCGCGTGCCTAGAGCCCGTGCTCCCAACAAGAGAAGCCACCACAGTGAGAAGCCTGTGCACCACAATGAAGAGTAGCCCCTGCTTGCCGCAACCAGAGAAAAGCCCACGTATAGCAACAAAGACCCAACGCAGCCAATAATAAAATAAATAAAATAAATTTATATAAAAAAATAACCAAATGCTTCTTTCTATTCCTGTCATCTGTAAATAGAAAGGAAAAAAAAAACCCCACAAGCAAACTCTTTTTTTCTTCTTTTTAATTATTTACATACATTTATATGATTGGGCTATTGTTGTTGTCATATTTTTAATTACTCTTGATACAACTAGTCAGACTTTCGTCCCACAGAATTGAGTCAATCTCCTTACCTCCCTGCCAAAACCAGGCTTAATAATTTTTCTCATTTTTCCAATTTAATAAATTTTCAAGAGTTTGCCCACTGTTTTGATTTGCATTTCTATAATTACTAGCACCATTAAACCCATTTTCAGTTATTGTTTTACTAAAGGAGTTCGTTCACCCATGTGTTCATGTTTGTGCTGGAGACGGGTGGAATGTTTTCCCTTTGTATGAGGTATTTGTATATATACTGTTTTGTGTGTGCGCGCATGTGTGTGTGCATGTGTGTGGGGGTGTGGGTGTGTAATTAGTAACATTTATGTTTGAGTTTTCCATTCTATTGTCTTCCTTTTGTTTAAGGTTTTCTGGGCTTCTTAAAAGTTGATAATATTTACAGAATTAGATGTAGTAGTAACTGCTGCCTGATAAGAACTCAGATATTTATTAAATGAATGAATATTTATCTTTCCTTTGAAATCTGTTCTATAACAATAACTTTAAAAACCTTTTACTTGGGAGGAGAATATTATTTTGTTTAATCTAGTTTTTCCTGTGGTTTGATTTGTTATATTTATTGTTATAAAACCATATATATAGTTGTTATATATATGGTTTGATTTGTTATATATGTTTCATTTTGTAATATTTTCCCACTAAATTTAGATTGGGTGTGGATCTAAGCTTATTTTTCTACATTTTGTTGTTTCTGTCATTATGTATGACATTTTATTTTACTTTTCCATTCACTTAATTCTTTAAAAATTTGGATCTACTTCTGGAGTCCCACTTCTGCCTCAGTGATCTGTGGCTGGGCTTTAAGCCATTATTACTGTTTATGATATGTTTGTTTTGAACATATTCTAGTATTTAATGGAGAAAATCGCCTTTATTCATCCTTTTTTATTTATTCTCCCTCCCCCAATACTAATATTTTTGTTTTTTTTGCTGTTTTTAGCTAGATTTTATATACAACAGTGTAAATAAGTAAGGAAAAGTTTTATGGAACAAAAATAATTATAAAGAGCAGCTTTCCCTTTTCTAGTTCCAGTGAAATATAATTAGAGAAGCTTTAACTATGTTAAAAAAATACAGTACACATAACTGATTGTGGTATTCTATACACACACACATTTTTATATATACATGTTGTACACATAAAATGAATACAGTGTTATATGTCAATTATATCTCACTAAGAAAAAAATCATCACACCGACAATGTTACAATAGTAACGAAAATAAAGTGAAAAACTTACCCACAATAACCTGTAATTAGAGAAGCTTTAACTATGTTAAAAAAATACAGTACACATAACTGATTGTGGTACACACATTTTTATATATACATGTTGTACACCTAAAATGAATACAGTGTTATATGTCAATTATATCTCACTAAGAAAAAAATCATCACACAGACAATGTTACAACAATAGTAACGAAAATAAAGTGAAAAACTTACCCACGATAACCTGTAATATTTTCTTGAAGTGTACACATAATCCTTTAATGTATATGAAGTTTTACATGGTCTTTAATTTTAGCTAAACTTAAGTTCCATATTTTACATTTATCCATTTAACTGTATATTACAAAGATTTCTCCATATTATTATGTTTCAATAATGATTGTTTTATGTGAGTCAGTAAACTCTATTCCATTGAGTCCTTGTTTAGCAATTTACCTAACCAGTTCTTTTGCTAAAAAATTAAGCTGTTTCTAACATTTTGCTGTTATAGATAATGCAGTAATAAACTTTGTAGTCCATATGGCTTTTTCTTGTTGAGAATGACTTTTTAGGATATGTCACTACAATGAGGTCACTAGGCCACAGCATATAGACATATGGGTGTCTATAGAAATTGCCAAGTTGCTTTCTCAGCTTGAGAATTTGTACAAATTATGTAATGTAAACAAGTGCTTGGTGAATTTTACCACATCTTTGCTTTTTCATAAAATATGTATTCGTATATATATATGTTGCTATTTATATTTCATAAAATGTGTATTCATATACATAGCTCTATGTAGCAATATTTATTTCATAAAACGTATATTCATATATATGTAGAGCAATAGTCACCTTGTATGCATGAAATTAGCAATATATATGTGTGTGTGTGTATATATATATATGTATATTTCATGTGTACAAGGTGACCACATAATTCCAGTTTGTATTTCTTCAAGGTTGAACATTTCTCCATTTGTTCAATTATATGGTACTTCTTGCATGAGCTGTGTCACTTGTGCAACTTATCCTTTCAACAGAGCTTTTTTGAGCACCCATCAGGAGGCTGCTCAAAGCAGCAATAGCTGTCCCCACCCACTCAGCGGAGGGGAGGTGGACGATTCCACAGCGTGAGAGGGACCACAGTGGGGGAGTGAACGCTGCCGGGCAGCACACATGGCAGGGCACCTAACCAGACCTAGATTTCCCCCCTTCCCTGGTGCATGAGCCCTTCCTGACCACAGCAGTGATGAGTAGACCAGGGGACCCCCTAAGGACAATATAACTACATGACCCCCCCCTCTTTATTTTTTTTGGCCGTGCTGTGGCTTGTGGGATCCTAGTTCCCCAACCAGGGATTGAACCCCTGCCCCCGCAATGGAAGCATAGAGTCCTAACCAGTGGACTGCCGGGGAATCGTCGACTACATGACTTATTATCTGCCTTGACTTGGCCTTGGCAGCAGGAGAAGCGGTGGCACCAGAAACTCTCTTGAGTCTGGAGGCCCAAGTTAATCTTTCTGTAACTAAGTCGAATTCTTCCTGTTGGGGATATTACTCTTTGAGGTAACTCATTCCCCAAATTCCTCCCCGGGGATTCCCTCATAGGAAGTAAGTAGCCCTGATTCTAATAGTATTATATTATTTTTAGGGTTTTCTCAGGATGATAACATTCCATGAGGTGTAGGGAAAGGTTCTGTTGTCAGGGCAAACAAGGTGGTGGGTTTCCACTGAACCTTTGATGAAGACTTCTACTTGAGCAGACTCCCTTACTTCTCTGGCTGTAGGATGCCAACCACCCCTGCGTTCTCCTACTTTCTCTCTTTGTTTTGCTCTCTGTTCAAGGTCCCCCTTTTCTCCTCAAGACTGCTCAGTAAATTCAGTTTCTCTGGAATCTACCAGCCTAATTTTTGATGCCTTTCTCTCCTCCCACCAAAGGGAGCCCTTTTCTGAATTTTCCCTTTGATTGGTTGTTTTGTATCTTTAGTAAGCAACCTATAGATAGATTTTAATGCAATTTCAATGGCTTTTTCTTTTTCACCTTATGTTTGTCATATCTTATCTTTCAGTTGTCATATCTTACCTTTCAGTTTTATTTTTGACATCTTGTATTATTGGGTTACCACCCTCTTATTTACCATCACCTGCCTCCACTTTCCCATCTTCTGTTATATACAGTCAGAATAATTTCATTTACTTTCATTTTCTGTAGTGATGGGGAAGATAAGATACCCTAGTTCATTCTTCTGTTAATAGGTACTAAGGACTGAAAGGAGTTCATCAGGCAAAGTGGATAGTAGAGGTGATGGACGCTGGGTTGGGTGGGGGTGGGGATAGAGTGGGGTGCGTGTCATGTCAGGTGGGCTGGCTGAGCAAGGGCTTCCAGAGGCAAGAACCAACATGCCACTGTAAGTGTCACCAGTGCCTGGAGTGTAGGGAGGGGGTAGTGAGAAATGAACTGAGAACTAGTCACCAGTCTTTGGGGGCCGTATGTGCCATATTCTTGAATGTGAACTTGATCTTCGAGGCATGATGAGCCATTGGAGCTAAGCCGTCAGCATCTTTTTGAAATGGAGGAACAAAGGTTCGTTGAAGAAGGTTTTCTGGTCACTGCCCTTGCCTGGGCGTTTGTCATAGACACACGTTTTAGAGCCATTGGTACATGTTCAGGTTATGAGATGGATACACAGTCATAATCTTTTTTTAAAAAAAAATTTATTTATTTATTTGGCTGCGTTGGGTCTTAGTTGCGGCATGCGGGATCTTTAGTTGCGGCATGAGAACTCTTAATTAGTTGTGGCATGTGGGATCTAGTTCCCTGACCAGGGATCTAGCTCGGGCCCCCTGCATTGGGAACGTAGAGTCTTAGCCACTGGACCACCAGGGAGGTCTGGGATACACAGTCATAATTTTTGATTTAAATGTGACAGTCCCAGAACAACAACAGACGCCTGCTTCCACAGGGAGACTCGTCAGGGGGAGATGGTGCCTCCCCTCCGTAATTACTGTAACCAAAAGGCCTCAGCCAGACTGACCCACACAGACAAATCCCCCCAAAGAAAAATATCTGACATAGCTTTTGTACTGTGTTTGTCTTAATAAGTGCTTATAAAGTCATGTAATGCATTGCTTTTCTTATGTAAGCAGTTTCAGTATTTTTATGGTATGATACAGGCTTCCAGGAATGTAATCTCCGTTTATAACATTATACCCACAGGAAACATTGATTTATAATTTGAATTGATTTATAATTGGTCATTGATTTATAATTACTTGACTTGCTACCTTTGTCCAATAATTGATTAGGTTGGGGCTGGCAAACTTCTGAAAAGGGCCGAAGAGTAAATATTTTCAGCTCTGCAGGCCATATGGTCTCTGGCACAGCTGGACAGCTCTGCCACTGCAGTGTGAAAGCAACCATGGGCATCGCATAAACAAATGAGCGGGGCCGTGTGCCAATAAAACTTTATTTTCAGACAGTGAAATTTGAATTTCATACAATTTCCATGTATCACAAAATACTATTCTTTGAATATTTTTTTTCAATCCCTAAAGAATACAAAACCATTCTTAGCTTATGGGCTGTACAAAAATAGACAGTGGGCTGGATTTTGGGTCAATGCTTAGATCATTTGTGGGGGTCTGGGTAGCTATGATTTACTTAACATATTATATGTACTAGGTAGTGTGCTTCACGCTTTTCATATATCAGCTCACATAATGCTTAGGAAAACTCCGAATTATGTATTTGTTTATTTACAGGTGGGGAGACTGAGGTTATATATAATGTCCCTGTTTTTGAGGAGTTTACAGAGTTGTGGGGAAGACAGCGGGTAATTAAACTATTTTGTAATTGTAATAGGATGTCATTATCATTCAACTAACAAGTAAATGCCCTAGAGACAACATATTAATAAAGCCTGGGATGAGTTTCGCTCTTGGGCTTCTTATTACTCTTAACGATGGTGCAGGAGAGAGATTGGGTGTGAATCTGGCTCCCACTTGGAAGTACAATGGCCTTCAAGTTATTTATCCTTTGTGTGCCTGTAAGTACAAATAGTGTTGTAAGTACAAATAGTGTTTACATTTATTCAAGTTCATTGTAGATCTTTCAGTTTTTGGAAGGGTAAATTGTGAATGTATGTGTCAATATGGGTGTAGTTTTTTCTTTTTTTATAATTGCTTGTTTTCTCTCCAATTGTTGATTTGTTTAAATTTTATATTTCCCGTTGGCTTGGTATTTTAAACTTTCAAATGGATGACTAAATTCTGACAGTGTGATTTTATGGTGTATCACTACAACAGAGATTCTATGATGTTCTGTACATTGGCAATCTGCTTTTATTTATGTATTTTATTGACATTTATTATTTGAGCAATGTTCAACATTCTCTGGTTTTCAGTTCTCAGTATCTTTTTAACATTTTATAGTGACCATTTATAGTTTGTTAATTTTGTCTCATACACTTAGGTACCCTAGCCATTTTTGCTTTTTTAAAAAAAATCTGTACACATCCTTTTATATTCACATTTGGTTCATGTGTAATAGATTTTGATTTCTAATCCAGTCAGGAACTCTTTTTCCCCAACCATGGGATAATAATTACATTCTTTTGTATTTGGTGTTACATTTGGATCATCTTCTGTCATCCTAATTTTTATTTTCATTTTTATAGTCCTTTTGACATCTCTTTCCAGTTATAATGACAGAATCTTGGCCATTCCTCACTGGCCTTATTCCTTCTTTTTTTTTTAAATCCCCCTATTGATTTTATTCTTCTGGTAACCAGCCTCTTTCTACTGTAATATTGCTGAATCCAGTGGGTCAGCAAACACTCATTTCTATGTACATATGTTTAAATTTTTAACCACTAAAACCAGCAACTTTGGTTTAAAACTTTTTAAAATAAAATTCTATATAAGTAAGGTATACAGCATGATGATTTGATATGCACACACATAGTGAAATGATTACTACAGCCAAGCTAATTTAACCTATCATCTTCTTCCAGAGTTACCATTTTTTTAATGTGTGTGTGATGAGAGCTCCTGAAATCTACTCTTTTAGCAAATTTCCAGTATTCAATACAGTATCATTAACTGTAGTCACCATATTGTACACTAGACCCCCAGAACTTATTCATCTTATAGCTGGAGGTTTGTATCCTTTCGTTAACATCTCCCCATTTCCCTCCCCTCCCCTCCCCTGGTAACCACCATTCTACTCTCTCCTTCTGTGTTTGCAACTTTTTTAGATTCTGCATAGAAATGAGACCATGCAGTGCTTTTTTTTTTTCTATCTGGCTTATTTCACTTTGCATAATGTCAGCAATTTTGGATGCTCTCTGTGGAAGAAGAGCAGTTGTGTACCCCGACTCCCACCCTGTCCCTGGCCTTTCCTCCACACATTGAAACTTCGGGAAGCTCAGGCACCGGTTTTCTTTCCTTCTCAGTAGCTTTGTCTTTGATGCCACACTTGGCATGGTTGTCACTGATATGTGATTGTATTGATTCTTATTCCTCACTGTATGGCAGCCCTTCCCATTAGTGCCCTTTATTTACCTTCCGGAGTTGGCATTTAAACTCAGTTGCTGCTTTGAAGTCATTTCAGAAGGGAAATTTGTCAGTAAGGGGTGTGAGCAACAAATAATGCCTTCAGGCGTTGGACACATTTAGGTCCTTTGGTCGCAGGGCTCTGAAGTGTCAGCTTTTCAGGGTAAAGAATACCTGAAGTCTCTGCTTTTATTTCTGAAGGTTTATGCCTATCGCTAAGGTCTAAGATGAGAATTCCAAGAAAAGGCTTGTTTGTTGTGTTTCTTTAAACGTGACCTGCTCTTTGATTTTTAGTGCATTAAGGAGGCATTTCCTAGGAGAGAGCTTGGTGTCTTCCTCCTTGCTTGTGGACTCTGGGAGAAATGTATGAGCCCCTTTCATCTCCAGGCTAAGATTTTAAGCAATCTGGTTCCTTCTAGGGCACTTTTCCCCTTCTCTGTTTCTCAATTCATCTTTTAGAGGCGTCCTTGCCATTTGAAGGTCAGGCTCCCCCCTGTTGTGTACTTTTTCTCCCCTGCATTGGCTTAGCTTTCCTCCATACTCCAGACTGTTGTTCCATTGATGCGATGTTTTGCGGAACCGATTCTGCTTTTGACTAAATTTCTGGGAAGTTCTTAATTGTGTTATCATTTTATCATAGTCTTCTTTGAAATCCCATGTTAATCTTGATTGATTTTTGTAATGCCCCCTTTCACCTTTTCAAGAAAAGATGCCAGCTGTCTCTTGAATGTCATTTTTGAGTCTGGTAGTTTTTGCGTTTTGCTTATCAAATGTGGTTCTGGGCCCACGGGCCCACCCACCTCTGGCCAGCTTCCAGGGTTTTGCACTAATGCCGCATAATACATTTTCATCCATCTCGGGGTTTTTGATTTTATTTTTGCTGTGCTAAAATTTATTTTTTCTGTTTTATTTGCTTTCTGTTTTATTAGTATTTTTAATGGAGGAGCCTGTTTTGCCATCTTTAATTTTTAGAAGGTGTTTTCATTATGATTATTTTTCAGAATGGTCTGTTAACTATTACTGTAATACTCATTTTTATTTTAGTTGTATTGTAAGAATAAAATTTAAAATTCTACACAAGAGTAGAAAGGATTGTATAATGCCCCCCATGTACCCCATGTAGAGACCCATGTACCACCCAGCTTTAGAACTGATCATTTTTTCATTTTTGCTTTATTCCCACTCACAGACACTCCACAGACACCCCTTGTTTGTCCTGCAGTATTTTATTTATTTATTTAATTTTAAATTTTTTATTATTTATCTTGTGCTGTGTTGGGTCTTCGTTGCTGCATGGGGGCTTTCTCTAGTTGCGGCGAGCAGGGGCTACTCTTCGTTGCAGTGCGTGGGCTTCTCATTGTGGTGGCTTCTCTTGTTGCGGAGCACAGGCTCTAGGCGCAGGGGCTTCAGTAGTTGTGGCTCACAGGCTCGAGAGTACAGGCTCAGGAGTTGTGGCTCACGGGCTTAGTTGCTGCATGGCATGTGGGCTCTTCCCAGACCCGGGCTCAAACCCGTGTCCCCTGCATTGGCAGGCAGATTCTTAACCACTGCGCCACCAGGGAAGTCCCTGTCCTGGAGTATTTTAAAACAAGTCCCAGATATCATGTCATTTCACCTGTAAATGTCAGATATTAGATTCCTGGTCATGACTGATGTTCTTCATGGTGTCATTAAAGTTGCTTCCTTAGAACCCATACTTCTTATAAACTGGGAGTTGGATCAGGTCAAGGCATCTCAATCTTTTTGGCCTTACAACCCTTTCACAATCTTACAAATCATCAAGGACCCCAAATGTTTTTATTTATGTGGGTTGTATCTATTGATAGTATATTAGAAATTAAAATGGAGACTTTCTTTTTTATTTTTATTACCTGGCTGTGTCGGGTCTTAGTTGTGGCACACGGGATATTTGTTGCGGTGCATGGGCTTCTCTAGTTATGGTGCACGGGCTTCTCTAGTTGTGGTGCATGTGGGTTGTATCTATTGATAGTATATTAGAAATTAAAATGGAGACTTTCTTTTTTATTTTTATTACCTGGCTGTGTCGGGTCTTAGTTGTGGCACACGGGATATTTGTTGCGGTGCATGGGCTTCTCTAGTTATGGTGCGCGGGCTTCTCCCCAGTTGCAGCGCGACCAATTAGATTGTTTATGTCTAGGACAGTGATTGTTATATTTTAAATACCTTATATCATTCTAGTTTTTCCACCTTTTAGTTCTTGCCTCTTTTAGTCATGCCTTCCTTTTTTAAAATTTTCATAAAAGTACCTAAGTCATATGTACATACATTGTTATTGAAAAAAATCCCATAGGGAAGTGGAAAAACAAAAGCTGTTTCTGCAAACTTTTCCCCACCCCGTGCTTAATTAGCACCGTTGATAGTTTAGCGTGTGCCTTTCCAAAACTTCTTTTATACAGTTATCCACCAGTATTGACACACATAGACATAAAAGTAAATGCTTGTTTTTTTTAATGGTTTTAAAAAATGATAAATGAGCATGTACACTGTGTATTTTTCTGCATCTTACTTTGTCTTTCAACCTGACAGCGTGTCTTGAAAGTCTATGTTGGTAAAATACCTCTGACTGCATCCTTTCAGATTCCGCATGGCCTGGTACAGATTCACTACAGTTTATTCGACCAGACTGCTGTTGCTGGACGTTAGGATGTTTCCACTGTTTTCCTATGGCAACCACTGCTGCAGTTAGCATCTTTGTTGCAGCCTGTTTGGGATATTTATAGTGTTTCTCCACATAGAAGCCTAGAAATAGGAATACCCGGTAAAAAGTCCTATACATTTTGAATTGTAGCAGACACCACCAATGTCTCCCAACAGAGCTACACCAAGCAGTGAATTTCCTGTTCTCATAGCTTGTCCGTTTTCCCATCGGGTTGTTTGTAGGCACGGATTTTACATTCTGGATGTTAATCCGTCGTTACATTTATTTTAGTGGCAAATATTTGCTTCAAGTATTTTGCTTGGCTTTTAGCTTTGTCAGCATTGTAAATTTTTTAATCTTTTAGAATTGTTCATTTCTTTTCGCAGTAAAATTTCTCAGTCCCCTTAAAGTGTTTTCTATGTGTCTTTTGCATACTTTAAATGTTTTCATGTCTGGACTATTCTCTTTTGACGGCTTTGTGATTTAATTCCAACACCATCATCACTCATGATAGATAACCTCATTACTCGAGACTTCTTGGAGAGGTCTGAGGGGAAGGTGGGTTAAAGTGGGGGCCCTGAATCTGGCTCTTGTGGTACTCTATCCTCAGCTACCAGTATTTTGTACTCTCTAATCCCTCCACGATGTTTCATGCCCGTGTCAGTATTTGCATTATTTTCCAACTGGAATGCACCCTCTTTTGTTTGGCTGCTGTTTGTTGAGTGCTGGGAATGTGCAGGGCACCCTGAGAGGGACATCAAGTATGTCACCTCTGCTTCCTCCCACTCTCCTGCAAGGGTCAATGTGGTCCTCTCCAATGGTGACCCTAGATGTACCATGCCTCCCGGTTTGCCGCCCGTGTCTATTGCCCTTCCACGCTGAAGCTACGCTGGCCATGACTTGCTCTAGCCAGTACAGCATGGTGGAAGTGAGGCCATGCCGGTTCTGGGCATTAGCCTTAGGAAGGCCTGTGTGCATAGGAGTAAAGCCATATCTGTGGTAGACATGTTGGCCAACCATTGGCCAAACTTTATCTGAGAATAAAGAAATGGTTCCGCAGTCAAATAAGTTGGGGTCATTCTGCTTATCATTTCTCTGGCTTGGATATTTACAGTGGGTATTAGCAGGTGAGATGCTGCGGGAAGTCTTAGATTTTAGAAATCTGTTTAACTTTCTTTAATATAGCATTTTTACAAACATACTTCAATTTGTTGCTAAATGTCTTTAGAAATATGGTATCTAGTTTATAGGAGAAAGAGCTCATTTGCTTTACCTGGAAGTTGATAGTCAGAAAGAAGGGAGGCTGCCTAATATACTAAAGAGCACAGTCTTTGACTGGGTTCAGAGACCCCAGTTCAAATCCTCCACTAACCTACTTACTGGCTTTGTGGCCTCAATGAATTACTTAACCTCTCTGTGCCTTTGTAAATTGAAAACCTAATCTGTTTTCATTTCTAAGCATTTTATTTCTAATGCATGTAAAATATCTTGATGAAGAATCAACAGTAGCCATGCTTTTACTAAAAAAAAAAAAAAAAAAAAAAAAAAAAGAAGGCTTGTGTGCCCTTGCATGCCTGGGCCCCCATGTAAGGGAGAGGCCCTGATACTGAATGGAAACAGAGGGGAGAAAGGCCAGCTGTGCCCCTGTCCAGCTGAGCCCAGCCTTCTCTCTGTCCCGGCCCAGGCCCCAGACTATGAGGGAAGCTGTCTTGGGTGCTGCAACCATAGAACCAGCAGGAGAACTGATCAGCTGAGCCCAGCCAACCCACAGAATCATGAGAAATAATAAAGTGATGGTGGTGTTAAAATACTAGGTTTGGGGGTGGTTTCTTATGCTGTAAGAGATATTGAAACAGTAAGGCGTAAATAATTGCTCTGAATGTATTAGGGCTAGAGATTAAAGGACTATTACTAATAATATTAACAATAGCCGTCATTCAGTGAAGTGTCTACAGTGGTCCAGGCATGGTGTAGATATGTACACATGTTCTGCATGGCAAACTGCTCCATGCCCTTCAGGGATCATTAGGGCTTTTATAAGACCATGAGTAATAACAGCTACTATTTATTAAGCAGCAAAAACAGGCTGGACAGTCTCTCTAGGTAGTTTGTGTGGGTTATTCTTGGGCCGACTCTAGTCCATCCTTCAGGACTGTGTGGAGGAAGGAGAGGGGCTACCACAGTGCCTGAGTCGTGTCCTTGTTTCCCTTTGCTTGTAGGGCATCTGCTACACAGCTGAGAGCATGTAGCGCCGTAACCTGTCTCTCTGCCCCTTCCCTCCTGGTACCTGTGTATGATAGCTGTTGGTTGAATCCATTATTTATCCTCTTATGACTCTATATGTATTGTTCCCCAGTGGCCCAGGGAACTATGATGACATGTTTAATCTTGTACAACTTCTGCAGTTGATAATTGCCTCACTTTTTTCCTTTCCTTGTTTGGATGTTTTTGTTGGAGCTTTTGGGTTACTATTTCAGACACTCTGACAACACTGTAACCCCCTCTGGATGCTCTTTTCCGCATTGTCAAGCACATTCATTCCATTTTCTGTTGTGTTTTTGTTCTTTCCTTGGAGATGGTCCTCTCAGTGCCCTGGGGTGTCTGGTGGGCAGCCCTCCTCCTGGGATCCGCTGTGCCTCCTGTACTCTGTGCCCTGTTTCCACGAGCCATTCTCTCTCTCTTTTTAAAAATTTGCTCCCTTGGGATCTTCAGTCTGAGTATGTATTTATTTATTAAATATTTACCTCCTCTGTTTTCTCTGTTCTCTATTTTCTGGGTTGCTTCTGCATCAGATGCTAAACCTCCTTGATTGAACCTGTGATGTTTCTTATTTCTCTCATACTTCTTGACGTTTTGTCTTTTTATCCAGTTTCCTGGGAGATATGGTCTCCCAACTCTTAAAATTTAAAAATTTTTCTATATTTAATTCTGAAACATTTTCTCATTCTCCAGTGATCCTCTTCTGAATACCCTGTTTCTATTTTGTGAGTGTAGCATCTTTCCCTCGACTCTTGGGGATTATGGGGGTGTTTCCCCGTGCTCTGCATGGAGTCCACACACTCCCCCTTCCAAGTGTATGTCATCTATTCGTAGGTTTTGGCGTCTGCCCTCCTGTTGTTAATTTTCCTCGAGGCCTGGTGATGCTTTGTTCTCTCACATTGAGGAGGAAGGTGTCGGGGCATTTGGGAGCTTTCTGTGCATTGTGGGGTAGAACAACCAATGGTCCCCACTGGTGGGCAGATCAAGTAGGTGGGCGGCTGTTTCCCTGGATGTTACAGGCTGAACTGTGTCTCCTCCCAAATTCATATGTTGAAGTCTTAACCCCCAGCACCTCTGAATGTGACTGTGTTTGGAGATAGGACATTGAAAGAGGGAATTCAGGTTAAATGAGACCATTAGGGTGGATCCTAATCCAATCGGACTAGTGTCCGGGTAAGGAAAGGAGCTTAGGACACAGAGGCCCACAGAGGGAAGACCATGTAAAGACACCAGGGAGAAGGTGACCATCTACAAGCCAAGGAGAGAGGCTTCAGAAGACACCAACCCTGTTGACGCCTTGATTTCAGACTTCCAGCCTCCAGAACTGTGAGAAAATAAATTTCTGCTGTTTGAGCCAGCCATTCTGTGGTACTTTGTTATGCAGCCTGAGCTGACTGATACACCAGGTGAAGCTCACATATCAGTATCTGTAGCTCTTTCCTCTGAGGCCGTTCACTTTTTCTGGAGAAGAAACTCCCAGCCTTCTGCAGGGTTGTAGACCTGCCTGTGTGCATTGTGGGAGCTTGTGATAGAGTTCAGGGCAGGGAGCTAGATTTTCATGTGAACTTCATCTGTTCCCTTTGACCCCCTCGCCCTCCTTGATGCCTAGGGCTCTGGCGCCGGAGCCTCTTAGGCAGAGATGCAGTCAGCTGTCTGGGTGGGATTGGCACAGGGAGCAGAAGGTGGAAGGCTAGGGGCAAAGCTGTACCTCATACAGAATTATAGCCATGCTTCTTTCTCAATCCTACACTCTGCCCCCACCTTCTGGAGCCTTCTTTCTAGGGTCCTGGGCATGAATTGGCATCTTTCTCCGCTTTCAGTTGGTATTCTACACTGCTGGCTCCTCCTCCCTCATTTCTTCTTCCAAATTTCAGTTCATGCTGCCTGTCTGTGGTTCACTCTCCTACTTCTTGTCCTTGTAAGTCCATAGATTTCCCTCCCGTGGATAAGAAGGGAATTTATTGGTTCAAGGCAGTGGGTAGTCCAGGGTGGGGTGGGGGGGCGTCAGCATCCTCGTGCAGTGGACAAATGGCATCCAGGACTTGTCTCTTTCCATCTCTCCTTGCTGCTGCCCCGGGTAAGCTTCAATTTTAACTTTCTATTTTGAAAGAATTTTAGACTTACAGAAGAGTCACAAAAATAGTACAGTGAGTTCCCTAATGGTGACATCTTATATAATGTTGGTATGACTAGCCAAGCTAAGAAATTAACACTAGTACAACACCAGTGCTAAACTAAAAATGCTAAACTAAATGCTAATAACTAAATGGTAGACTTGATTCAGATTTTATCAGATTTCTTAGTAATGTTCTTTTTACCTAATGTTCTTTTTACCTGAATCCCAGGTCCAATCCAGGACCCTACCTTGTATTTAATTGTCAAATTTTCTTTTTTAAAAAATATTTATTTATTTATTTATTTTTGGCTGTGTTGGGTCTTCGTTGCTGTGCGCGGGCTTCTCACTGCGGTGGCTTCTCTTGTTGTGGAGCAGGGACTCTAGGCATGCGGTCTTCAGGAGTTGTGGCATGCGGGCTCAGTAGTTGTGGCTCGCAAGCTCTAGAGCGCAGGCTCAGTAGCTGTGGTGCACGGGCTTAGCTGCTCCGCGGCATGTGGGATCTTCCTGGACCAGGGCTCGAACCCATGACCCCTGCATTGTCAGGTGGATTCTTAAACACTGCGCCACCAGGGGAGCCCCTCAAATTTTCTTAGTGTCTTCTAATCTGTCAGCTTACCTCGTGTTTCACAACCTCAGCACTTTTGAAGAGCACTGTATTTTGTAGAATGTCTCTTAATTTGGGCTTCTCTGGCATTTTCTGATGATTTGATTGAGGTAGGGATTTGGGGGAAGCACAGCACAGAGGTGATGAGCCCTCTCAGAGCCTCATATCAGGGGGTACCTGATGTCTGTATGACCAGTGACGTTCATACGATCACTTACTAATGTGGCCTCCACCACGTTTTTCCCTGTAAAGTTCCAGTGGAGGGCAAAGGTTTCCTCTTTGTAATTAATACCTATTTGGGTGATAGCCATGCAAATATCCTATTTCTCCTCAAACTTTTGCCCTCTGTTTTTAGTGTTCATTGGTGGAAATTGCCTGCCGTGATGATTACTGTGGTTTCTAGTAGAGATTTTGTATTTCTCTCATTCCTTCCATGCTTCTTAACTGGAATTCTTCTTGAAGAAAAACTTATCCCTTCTCCTCCATTTATTTGCTTATTCAATGATTTATTTTTATCAGTATGGACTTATGAATGTTTATTTTATTCTTTGGGCTATATCCAATACTATGTTTATTTCTCTTTTTGCTTAGATTTCTCTTTTTGTTCTAGCATTGGTCACTGTGAGCTCTGTCGGGTTGTCTTTTTTTTCTTGTGTCCTTTCAATGTGCCTCCAACCTTTCTTTTTCTTTTTTTAAACACTTCCTTACTGACACCACAAGATGCTTCAGGCTCATCTTGTATAGTTTTTAGACTTAAATTTTTTTTTTACTTCTGTTTTAATAAGGTTTCAGAAGTGGACAGAGAAGAAGTGTCCAACGAAATGTTTTCCCTAAACTTTTTTGTAAAGATTTTCTATGTTTCTTGTGATGTTATGGTTAATTAATTTATATTTACTGTTGTCTAAATAAATAATCTCTGAAGTAGACATCCGTTTGAAGGAGTGCATCCAGTCCTGGTTTTTCCAGAAACAATAACCTGAATTTCCTTGCTCATCCTTAGCCTGGTGCCCTTGGGGCTAACAATACATCTAACTCCAGCACACGACCCAACTTGGTTTAAAATATTAGGCACATTCCATCCTAGTCAGAGGCACCAAACCACAAGAAAACCTTTTCTAGTGCTTCTGGGAAGGAGAAGCTTTCTCTTTCTTCCATAGAAGCAACCAGAAGAAATGTTCTCCCTTTTCTTGGATGATGATGTGTTCTCAGATCTGGAACTGCTGCAGCCATTTTGCCACCATGAGTTAAGAGCCAGGAGCTGCTATAGGGAGCTGTCTCCATGAAGAGTCTAAGGGTGAAGCCAACCCAGGAAGGAAGAAGATACTGGAAGAACCAGCACACTGGGGCTTTGTTTGAGTTGCTGCTGTAGGTAGCTTCCCCTGACCTCCGTTTGGACATCCTGCTCCTGGACTGAAATATTCCCTTTATTGTTGAAGCCAATTTGCTCTTTTTCCTGGAACCTTCATTCCTAACTCTTATAATCTCATTCTTACAGAAATTGTGCTTTACTACATTAAATGCACAAGGAGGGCATGCAGTAGAGATCGTAATAATCTCCATTGATCTGCACATAGTTTGAAGCAGTCACATCTAACTTTCTGTTTCCAGATTGTTCTGCACTTTCAGCTGCATCGTGGTGGCACTGATGGCTTTGGAAGCTGCTTCTTTGACATCTGAGATGCTTGTGGCTATCAACTCACTGCCCCCGGGCTTCTCTTAGATAGGTAACATTAAGTCCAGTCAATAAATAGGGCTGCATGTTAGTTTTCACACACCGAGCAGTCCTGTACCGTGTAATCTAAGAGATTTCCTCAAATATCTTGTTGCGGTGGATGACACAGCTGGCCTTTTGACCAAGCATTTACATCTTAGGAAATTATCTCAAGGAAATAAGCAGACAAGTGTGCAGTACACAGGGAAGGAGTGTGCCTGAAGGTTACTGCATTGTTGTTATTACCCAAGAAAATTGTGTATGGCGTAAATGACCAATAATGGGTAATTGGTTAAGTAAATTATGTCACATTCATGCAATGGCATACTATGCAGCCATTAAACAATAATGTGGATGTATATTTTTTGACATGAAATGATGTTTATGATGCATTATTAGGTTAAAAAGTTACTAACAGTAAGTATAGTATGATTGCATTTTGTAAAAAATTACGTATATGCATATAAAAAGTTAGAGGTTCTATTATAGGGTATTTTATCCTTTTGATTATTTGTTTTTTAATTTTTCTAAATCAAATCAATATCACTTGTCAGTAGTCTATTAATAAAACAGTAATATATTAATTACTATATATTAATATAGTAATACATTAATTAGAACAAAAGTGAGTCATAAGACACTAGTGCCCTTCTTCGGGAACTTAAATTTCTGAACAATGAGTGAAGTGTGTAGGAAGTGATTCTTTAATGACTTGTCATTTAATGAACTGTTAAGGTCTTAAGTGTCTGTGATTCGGATATTTTTCCTACACCACTCACCTTGCCCTTCTCGCAGTTGGCTTGGGCAGCCGGGGGTGGGGAGCCAGGCCCTCCTTTGGGGAACAGCAGAGCAAAGATGGGTATAAAAAGCAATGACCTGGATTCTAACTTGGGAGCTTTCATTTCCTGTCTTTGTCATCTAGTCCTTGGTTATGTTGGGGCATGGGAATGGCTTCTCTGCTTCATAGCAGTACAGTAACAAGAGAGATAATCTACCTGAAAGAGCCTTATAAACGAATGTAAAAAGTCATTGGAAAGGCTCTGTGCGCCTTTCAGGTCTTGTTTGGAAAAGAGCTGGGATGTTGGCTTTGTCCCTTAGTTTCTTAGATTGAATCTGTACCATCCCATGGTGCCTTGTTTTGTTTTGTTTTGTTTTTTTTTTTTTTTTGGCGTTACACGGCCTCTCACTGTTGTGACCTCTCCCGTTGCGGAGCACAGGCTCCGGACGCGCAGGCTCAGCGGCCATGGCTCACGGGCCCAGCCGCTCCGCGGCACATGGGATCTTCCCGGACCGGGGCACGAACCCGTGTCCCCTGCATCGGCAGGCGAACCCTCAACCACTGCGCCACCTGGGAAGCCCTATGCTGCCTTCTTTGGAAGGGGAGGAAGCTTGGCGATCATCATGGCCTCGCCAGCCTTTGACCCCTCCTCAGATTTTATCCTTCAAGCATTCAGTAGGGAGAATCTGGAAGTCAAGTGGCAGGTTGCTGGGAGAGTTCAGGTGGGAACCTGGTTCTCTTGAGGTCAATCCGTCTGCCTCCCTGTGTATCCTGTCTCAATACACTCCTTGTCCCATTTGACTGCTTTGCATGGAGGTACAGTTTGGATGCTTTGGGCTCTTCATAAGCCATGATTCTGTTCCTTTGGCAAGAGGCCCCCGTTATCCTTCCTACCCTCTTTGCTTGATGGCTTAATTTCATCTGCTCCCACCATTTGATTTGATTGGATGGTCAGCATGAGGTCCCCAAATCATTTCTGCCTGTTAAGCAAACGTGTATTTCTGGGATTGATGTTTTAATTTAATGAAACACCTTCTAATGAGGGTCAGCTGTAGCCATGAATTTTCTTATGAGTGATTTGCTGAAAAGCACATCAACTGGTAACATCTTGTGCTTGGCCGAGTGGGTCCGAGATTCCTCGTTCCAGGACATGGATTGAACGAGACGCGGGGAGAGACGCCGCTGGCCTTGGCATGCCTGCCTTCTTACGCTGTGTGCCACGGTCAGGTCCTTTGCTTCTATGCTGGTGGCTCTTGGATGCCTTATGCCCAGGGCTCCCTTTCATTGTTAGAGAACATTCAGGATCCTTCAGCCCAGTAGAGGAGCAAACAGTGGTCCCAGAGGATCCCAGCTTGGTATTTGCTCAGGGAGCCACCTTCAGAATATAACAGGGCAGAGAATCAGGAGGGCCTTGCTTGATGTGTGTGTGTGTGTGTGTGTGTGTGTGTGTGTATGTGTGTGTGTTGGCATGTGTGCATGTGTGTACACACGTGTGTGTTGTGGGCTCAGGTGGGAAGGAGAGGTCCGAGTCTCAGTGAAGGACCCTGGGGCTGACACAGCTGGTTTCCTGCCGAGAAGCCGCTCTCCCTTGTATTAGTTTCCTGCTGCTGCTGTAACAAATGATCACAAACTCAGTGGCTTAAAACCACAGACATATATTCTCTCATCGTTCTGGAGGCCAGTGTCCAAAGTCATTGGATTGAAGTCAGGGTGTCAGCAGGGCTTTGATACCTCTGGATGCTCAAGGGGAGAATCGCTTGCTCCTTCCGGCTTCCGCTGGCTGCCGGCATTCCTTGGCTTGTGGCCATCTCCATTCTTCAAGGCCAGCATGTTCACATCTCTCTCTGCTCTGTCTTTATCTCACCTTCTCCCCTTCTGTGTGCGTCTGTTGAATTTCCCTCTGCCTCCTTCATGGAAGGACACTTGTGATTGATTTCAGGGCCCACCTGGATAATCCATGAGAATCTCTCTGTCTCAAGATTCTTAGCTTGATCACATCTGCAGAGACCCCTTTCCCAAATAGATTATATTCACTAGGTTCCAGGGATTAGTACCTGCTGTCTTTGGGACATCCTTCAACCTGCAACAGCCCTTCTTTCTCCCTTGCAAGGCCCTATTTGATCCTACTCGGTCAGTTCCTCTACTGAGGTCTAGTCCCCTGCACCTGGCTGGTCTGGGATGTGACTCAGTTCTGGTCCACGAGGTGAGGGGCACGTTGGCATCAGGCATCCAGAATTTGCTTCCATCCTTGCCAAAGAGAGCCCCACAAGGAGGACGTCCTTTTGCTCTTTCTTTTCTGCTCTGGGTGCTGCTGTTTGAGGGCATGACTCAGAGGTGATGTAGCCTTTTTACAATCCCGGGAGGATGTCCAAGAGAATTGCAGGCTCTGACCTAGAGTTCAGGCAAGACTGCCTGCTTCCGTGTCTCTCTGGCTTAAGCCTCTGCTTGCTAAGAGTTGCAGCCAGAAGGCTGTTCACTGACCTGGAATTCACGTGAGAGGCCCTTCTGCCCAGGCTGACAGGCCAGCCTGACATCAGTGGCCTTGGGGTGGGGGGTGGGTAAGGTTACCACGGACCCAGTGTGGATCCCAGAGACATCTCTTGGAGTATTTTTAGGTGCTTTCAGTGGCCACGGCACATTTGAGCGCTGCTGGCCGCACGGTTTGGCCACAGGCTGTGCTGTTACTGAGCTTTACTGTCTGATAGCCAGGGGGTCTGAATGATAAGGTCAAGTCAGGGAAATCCACAGGCAGGAGACAAATTTAGGGACTCTTATGAGTTGTCCCTTTTCTTGCTATGGAGAGAAGTCTCCAAGCTGTCCCCAACAGCCCCTGATGTCCAGGCAAACGGAGGTACAGGATGCCTTGACTCTTCGAAAGATTCCTAAATCAATTCAGCAAACGTTAAGTGTGTGCTGGTAGCTGGACCGTGGTCACACGTGTGCTGTGAGAAGGGCTGGGAATCCACCCGCCCTGTTCGTTCAGCTTGGTGTCTGTGACAAGCTGTGCCCAGGATGCGACAGATTCTTACTTAGGTCACCCCACAGTCAGAAGGCAAATAATGGGATGAAGCCAAGAGCAGCAGCCTGCATCTCTGATGGGCTCAGACTGACTGAGCCAAAGGCCAGCTAACCCTAACCCCCTAGTCCTTACCTTAACCCTTACCCTATCCCTAACCCTTACCCTATCCCTATCCCTATCCCTAACCCTAACCCTAACCCTTACCCTATCCCTATCCCTATCCCTAACCCTAACCCTAACCCTTACCCTATCCCTATCCCTATCCCTAACCCTAACCCTAACCCTTACCCTATCCCTAACCCTAACCCTAACCCGCAGAGAGGATCTTAGGCATCACCCAGCCCAGACCAAACACTGTGTAGAACTTGAGCCAGTGGCTGAGGCTTATGGAAGAAGAGCCATGAGGAGTAGGTCCTGTCAGTGAAAGGACAAGAGGATGGAGTAGGTTTGGACTAGAGAAGAGAAAGCTGAGGGTGTATCTTGTATTATTATTATTATTATTTTCAAAGTATCTTCTCTTGCCTTTATTTATTTATTTTTGGCCACGCTGTGTGACATGCGGGATCCTAGTTCCCTGACCAGAGATCGAACTTGTGCCCCCTGCAGTGGAAGTGCAGAGTCTTAAACACTGGACCGCCAGGGAAGTCCTATCTTACGTTATTATTGCTGTTTCTGCTTTGTGAATCTCCCCATCCCCCTATGAGAGAGACGCTGAATGTCCAGTTGATTAAAATTAAATTAAATTACTACGCCACTTTAATTTTAACCAATTATTTCATATTTGGACATTCAGCATGGTAGTAGTATATTGAAAGCTTTCAGCCTCAAGAAACAGAAAACCAACTAAAAGGAAATTAAATAGGGAGTTTGTTTTACTCAAGATCAAGAATTTGGGAATGGGCTGCTACTGCATAGGGTCAGAAGCTGAATATCAGGGATTCCCTCGTGGCTGCAAGGAGGCTGCCACAGCTCCAGGCATGCTGCCTATATTCAAGAAGGAGGAAGGGAAGTTGGCACCAGCATCAGGGGAACAATAACTTTCTCAGGCCTCCCTCCCCATCCCCCCAGCAGATTTTTCCTTTGTCTCTTTGGTCAGAACTTTGTCACCTGGCTACCCATAACTGCAGAGGAGGCTGGGATGGTGAGGATTTAGGGGTTGGGAATGAAGCTGGTTTAGGCAGCCAACAGGGCTGGCACAGCACTGCTTGTAGAACTTTAGAATCTGGGCACCTGCAGGAAGAGAGAATTATGAGCAATAAACCCTGCCAAGGTGGCAGGGATGGAATCCATACCCACCCCTGGGTGCATTTCAGGTGCCATAAACTTCTGGTTCTGCAGATTCCCTCCCCCATGGGCGTGTCCAAAGATAGGCCACATAGGACAGTGGTTTTCAAAGTGTCCCTAGACGAGTGTGATCAGTATCACCTGAGAGCTTGTTAGAAATGTACATTCTTTTTTTTTTTTTTTTTTTTTTTTTGTGGTATGCGGGCCTCCCTCTGCTGCGGCCTCCCCCGTTGCGGAGCACAGGCTCCGGACGCGCAGGCCCAGCAGCCATGGCTCACGGGCCCAGCCGCTCCGCGGCACGTGGGATCCTCCCAGACCGGGGCGCGAACCCGGTTCCCCTGCATCGGCAGGCGGACGCGCAACCACTGCGCCACCAGGGAAGCCCAGAAATGTACATTCTTGAGCCCCACCCAGACCTACTGAATCAGAAACTCTGGGGTGGGGACCAGTGATCTGTGTGTTAACAAGCCCTCTTGCTGATTCTGGTACACATTTGGATTTGAGAACCACTGACTTAGAGTCTGGAAAGTCTGAGATCAGGGTGCCAGCAAGGGCAGGTTCTGATGAGAGCCTTCTTTCTGGCTTGTAGATGGTCACTTTCTTGCTGGGTCCTTACAGAGTGGAAAGGAAGAGGGGGGAAAGGGGAAAGGGGGAGGGAGGGAGGGGGGCCCTGCATCCAACCTCACCTCCATCTCACCATCATCACATTGGGAGTTAGGGCTTCAACATATGAATTCGGGGGGTGGCACACAAAACATTCAGTCCAAAACGATGGGCAGGTAGGGTCTGGACGGCTGACCTCCCTTGGGGGCATAAGAGGGTCTTTAGCATCCCCAGAATTCCCTGAGTTAGGCTCCAAGTCACCATTCACTTTGGAGAATTCTCAGATTGCCACAAAGACCAGGGAGTACTGGGAAGCTTGGGGGGATTATCAACTAAACCCACAAGGTGAGGCCTCCACTCCTTCTCCTGTCTGACTTGACTGCTTGTCCCCCTTTCTCTAGTCACCCCCCATCGCACTGGGGCAAGGGTGACAGCCCCTCCTGGGGCCTTGGTGGTCAGGGTCAATGGGGGGGGGGGTACAGCATTTCAGAGCATACTGTACCTCCACTGACCACCCCAGGGTCACTTTTATTTTCGCAGGGGCAGTAGAGGAGAGGAGGGGGCATAGGTGCAGAAGGAGTGGGAGGCCAGGGCGGATTTTCATAGGTGATTGAGAGCAACGTATGTTTCCATGGTGAAATCCAAATTCTTCCACATCATCTCATTTAATCCCCTCAACAACCCTGTGAGGTAGGGTGTAGTCTCTGTGTTACAGAAGGGGAAACTGAGGTACAGAGAGCTGAAGGCTGTGCCACCAACTGGGAAGAAAGCCGAGTTCTAAGGTGTCAGGTGTTCCGCTGACCCTGGCTGTCTCCCTGCCACATGCACCCTCCCTCACACCTGCCTCGCACCTTCCTTTCTTTTTTTTTTTTTTTGTTTTGTTGGCTGAGCTGTGTGGCTTGCGGGATCTCAGTTCCCCGACCAGGGATTGAACCTGGGCCATGGCGGTGAAAGCCCGGAATCCTAACCACTAGGCCACCGAGGAACTCCCCTCACACCTTCCTTTCTAAGCATGGAGTCTGTGAGTTATCGAGCTGTGGGCTTCGTAGAGGGCAGAGCCGGGATGAGGACCGCTCCCCACCTTGTAGTCTTACATCCTGTTTTCACAGAACTGGGATGAGTTGTAGGTGGGAGAGAATGGATCTGGAGCTAGGGAACACCTTTCTTAGACGGCCCGTCCTGGATCCCCATCTTGTCCTCTGTTCTGAAGGCTCCAAAGGTGGTGGCCGTATGAAGGACTCATTAGCTGGAAATCACATTCAATAGAAGTAGACCCTACAATGCCAGTGGGTTAAACTGCAAGGAAAACTACGACTGCTCGAAGGTTTATGTTGGCATGACCAGCTCAAGAGCTGTCTGTTGACTGTATGGAAAGCCAAAGAATAAGAGAAGTTTACTCTGTGAGCCTGGAATCCAGACAAGGGAGCCAAACGGATCAGTGTGTCATGGCCCCAGTCTAGGGCAGTGGCTGCATCCGTGCTGCCTTGTGAAGGGTGGTCCTGTCTTTGGGACTCTCATTCCCGGGATCCCAAGCTGACCTTGGTCCTTTGGAGCACACACTTGTGGCTTTAGATGTCGAACGCAGTGGACCAGCCTACCGTCTGGGAGCCATGCTGTCTCTTTTGGGTGACTTTGCACGTTCGATTTCTGAGCTAGCGTATCCTGACATTATACTTAATCTTGTAGGACAAACAGGATGTGAAGGGCAGGGTAGGGTGAAGGGCGGGAAACTAAACTCTTAACTCCCATGCAGTGACCAGATGTTCTGGAACAGATCTTCATTTCATCCATGGGAGTAACTAACCATGTTCTTATGGAGCTTTCTGCAATGATAAACCACAGTACTGGACCAGATTGCTCTATTCCCACTGTGGAAACAAACTACATTATACGGATGCTGATTCCTGAGTCTGGGGACAGGAGGTCTGGTTCTGGCATTAAATGCCTTTTCATGCCTTGACTGTCCCTGCGTAGGGACTGTTGGATCTTCTGCCTGGTAGTGGCCACTGGAGGTTTAACTTTGCCCTGATCGATAAAAACTGTCTGCTCATCTTATTTTTTTTTATTATTATTATTATTTTTCTGCAGTACGCGGGCCTCTCACTGCTGTGGCCTCTCCCGTTGTGGAGCACAGGCTCCGGACGCGCAGGCTCAGTGGCCATGGCTCACGGGCCCAGCCGCTCCGCGGCATGTGGGATCTTCCCGGACCGGGGCACGAACCCGCGTCCCCTGCATCGGCAGGCGGACTCTCAACCACTGCGCCACCAGGGAAGCCCCAGGCTGCTCATCTTGGTTCTGCCCTTGATTGGGAAGGAGACCCTCTGTCCAGGATTTGAGACTTTGCTACACAGAAGCCCCTCTTACCCGGTGTCTAGAGTCGTAATACTGCAACAGAATTTCATTTTGCTCTTTCTGTTTGCTAAGGACCTGAAGTGACTTGGATGGAATTAACGCTGGAATAAATGATGTATGAAATGAGAAATCTTTGTCCAGTACCTCACGGGGAAGGGATAGGGAAAAAGAGGGCCACAGACAGAACTGCTGCTGTACAGAATTAGCGCCGATGAGTCGGAAAATGCAGAAGGATAAGACAAAGGATCATCAGGTCGTCTCCTCCATTTTTATTGAAAAGTCAGCCTTTTATCAGTCTCCCATCAAGCCTCCCTTTCAGGCTCCCAGTGATGCAAAGTGGATCTTACGCTAAATGAGAACAGACTTCCACTTAGTCCTGCCCGTGGCCTGTGTTTTGCGGGGGCCCAGCACCGGGGAGGATTTTGAAGGCGTGTTTTTCTCCTTCCAGCCCCTCCTCCTACTTTGGGGTGACCCTTCCTCCCCCCCAGTTATCAGTAACCCTCGTTCTTTCATCTCTTTTGCCTCGAAAAATCTGCTCTCTCAAGAAAGGAGCTGACAAACTCATCCACCCTGAGGTTTACATGGTGGATAGGGCTTCACTGCTGACTTCTCTTGGGGTGTTTTAATTTTGAATGGTGTGAAATCAAGATCCAAGAGCTGAACCAGGAAAACTGGAACTTTATACACCAGAAAGCAGGCTGTGCACACCCTTGGGGTTCAGCCACATGGCCTCACTTCTCACAGCCTTATGGCTGCATGAGCCCCAATTCCTTTTTGGGGTGCTTTCCCCGTGCTCTGCAAACCACACATCCTGGGTGGCCACACCCTCTCCTGGTTGTAAGGCTGCCTGATTCTTTATCCAGGGAGGAGACAATTGCATTGTTTTGCCCCCAGGCTCCCGCCCGTCCCAGCTGGGAGGGCTGGGCCGGTGCTCCTGGATCTCCAGATGAAACCTCCAGGCCGGGCCATTGATCTGAACCAGAGAGACACTAACAAGAAACATGAAATCTGGGCCAGCCCTCGGCGGGGGGCACCTGCCCTTGACCTCGCTCACAGCACTTCTGGGGGGTGTTTACAAAGACTGCACCTGCTGCTTCACTGATGGTCGTGCTGGGAAAAAAAAAAAAAAAATCATAATGTAAAACCGCTAGAAAGGGAGAAGCAAAGAAAGCCAGCCCGGGGAAGGCAGTGATCCGTCCTCTGCTCTATTTTTGTCTCTGCTGCGTGCTCGCTGAGTGTCCTTGAGGGACTTGCCTCCCTTCTTTGTCTTGGTCTGTTCCTGCCCTGGCAGAATTTCATGCGTTGCTTGCCAGAACTCTCAGCGAATCTCATGCATCCCTGACAGCGCACAGGCAGACGAGCACGTGCTTCTTGGGGGGCCGGAGAGTGGGAGGTGGGGCCGTAAGTAATGGGAGGGGAACAGTGGTGCCCAAATTCATCAGACTGTAGGCAAATTGGATCCTTCTTTGTCCTGCCCCGAGAGAGGGTCTCATTGTCCCCATGTGTAACCCAAAGGAGCTTCCCCCTCGCGAACTGCCTGGTGGGGCAGAATAGCTGACGCCTGCTGACTGTTTGCTCTGTTCTCTCCACCAGCTTTATGTGCAGGATTTCACTTGCTTCCCATTTTCAGTATGAGAGGATTGGGGCTCAGAGGGATCCAGTCATTTTCCTGGAGCAGGATGGGAAGATCTCTCATTTTCAGGCCCCAGCACCCAGCCTGGCATGTAGTAGGTGCTCTGTACATAGATGGTGGCCGAAGAGGAGTTGGGAACTCTGGGGCTGTTATCCATGCTCTGCTGCTGTCTCTCGGTGCTTTGATTTAATCACCTGTAAAATAGGGGTGTGGACTAGATGCTTGGATCCCAGAGTGCGGGGGGGATGGTTGGGGGGAGGGCAGTTGTCAGCACCCTGTCTACCCGTCCTGAGTTTGAAATCACTTGAGAGAAAAGCACAGGAATCAGGACAGTGGAGTAAAAACAGATCCACTTTATTCGTGATAAAAGTTGGCTTGAAGGGTGTGGCTTAAATCCGCACCCACGGTGGGTTTTCTGCTGCTTCACCCCAGAATTATACTTATCTGCCAAACACAGCCAGAGCTGGACAGCTCCCCAGTGGGAGGGCAGATCAGCCACACCCTGTCTGTGGCAGGCGGAGCTGCAAGAGGGAGAGAGCCCCAGGGGGTGCTGAGCCAAGAGCAGTGACTTTCTTCCTTACTCTTTTCATCGGTGGGTCACCCTGGTTCTGGGGTGGGGGCAGGGAATGTGAGGAGTGGGAGAGAGGTGACTTCTGAAGACTTTCACACTTGCATCTGGCTACATTCAGTATTTGTTAAATGGATGGGTTAAGCACCAAAGGCTGGGCGACTGCGGGTTCCCCAGCCCAGGCATCTCTCGGATTCTGTGTTTGCTCCTGCCCTCAGTGAAATAATGAAACGGTGCCTCCCTTTATAATGCAGGCAAAGCCCTGCCCTTATCATCACAAGGAGGTCGTGGTAGGCAACCTCCAAGGTGGACCCCGGGGATCCGTGTCTCCTGTAGTTACACGCTTGTGTGATCCTCTCTCCCTGAATGTGGGTGGAACTGTCGATTCCTTCTAATGAATACAGTGTAGCAGATGTGCTGTATGACCCTTGTGAAATTAGGTTATTAAATAACTGTGGCTTCCATCTGGGGGATGCCCTTTCTCACTCTCCCTTAGATCGCTCACCTGGGAGAACCCAGCTGCCACATCAAGATGCAGCCCTGTGGAGAGGCCCACTTGACAAGGGACGGAGGCCTGCCAAACATGTGTGCGTGGAGCCTAGAAGAGAATTCCATTCAACCCCACTTGAACCTTCACATGAGACAGCAGCCCTGGTTGACAGTTTAGTTGCATCCCAGTGAGATACCTTGAACCAGAGGCACCAAGCTAAGCTGTGCCCAGATTTCCGACCCTTAGAAACTGTGAGATGATAGATACTATTTAAGCCAGTACATTTTGGAGTAATCTTGTATGCGATGATAGATAGCTAATTCAGAAGTCTCCTTTCCCTGAACAAGGGTCCCTGCAAAGTAGCATTACCAAGAAGGTCCAGTGAAGTCTTAACTCCACTGCCTTTTATTCAAAAAGAAACAAGACTGCCTGTTTGAAGCAGCTCAGCCAAACCACGCCCAAGATTTTTGTTTTTTTTTCACCCCAGGCCCCAGACTAAGGATAGAGACAAGCTGGACCACGTGATGAGGCTCTGCAAACAGGTTTAAAAATAACATTACTAGATCACACTATGAAATTTAAGCCATCCATTTAGGAAATACTGAGTGCAGCTGGGAAAATTATTTTTATGTTATTACTCTTCAAGAACAAAGTGATGAGTGACTTTGGAGTCAGAGGAGGTGGTGGTTTATGGAGTTTATGAAAAATAAGCTGTCATCTTTGTCCTATATTACATTGGAGTCGCTGGGAGTAAGAACTCAGTTTTCTTAAATTTGGGTGTTTTAAGGGACCTTGGACACATTGAAATAAAAGAATGCCTCACAGTTACGCAGAAACGACATTTCCCACTTCTTTCCTTAGAGGATGGAGCATTAAAACCATGCTTATTCTTTCAGATTCTTACCAAGTAGCTACTCTGCAGTGCCCGGGGAAGAGCCAGAAATAGACAGAGATACATGTGTTGCCCCAGCCGCCTCAGCTCAGACTGGAGGGATTGTCAGTTGTATTTAGATAAGACATATCTCAGATATCAAGTATACTTTCTAGCGGCATTTGGGGAATCTGGTCGTTCTGTTTCCCTAGCTCCCAGCTTGTCCGTAGGATCTTGGAAAGTGGCTTGTTTTGCCAATATATGTAGCATATTCCCAAAGTTAAACATTCCCAAGGAGACTAACGCCCTTGGGCGACCCTCTGTCTTCTTGTTTTTTCTCTCCTCCTTGGTTTGGCTGATCTGGGCAGGGCTCTGATGGGAGAGTGGTTTGGGTAAGTCAGCTCTTTGGGGAGAGACAGCATGCTTCCTTTGTGTCCTTCACCCTTTGTGACGAGGACTGTGTGTTGCCCACCACCCCCCCAGCCCCACTTCTGAGCTCCCCATCTTCCCTAGATAGAGATGTTATGGCTGTATACACAGCCACCCAGAAGAGCACTCCATTTTCCAGCCTCCCTTGCAGTGTAGCACAAGGATAGGGACTAATGGGGTTTGCACAGAAGTGCCACGTGCTGCTTCCGCACTTGCCCTTAAAGTGAAGGACAGTGCGCTCCTCTTCCCCTCCCCCCTTGCCGCTGGCTGGAGTGCAGATGTAGTTTCGAGCCACCTTGGACCACAAGGAAGAGGGTGACAAGCTAGGCATGGTGGGGAAGAGCAAAGCAAGACCGCCACCCGCCTTGCTTCCACCAGCGTCATTTTCAGTCTCCGTCACACACAGCACAAGTACAGTAGCCTAACTCCTACCCCTTTATAGCTCCCGGGATGCCTGGAGAAGGTACCCAGGGTTCACTGAGTTATGGGGTTGGACAAGCCACCACCCTAGGTAAAGACAACCACTGCAGACGAACTCTGCCTTCCTTCTTCAGTCTGTCACCTCCAGCCACTTAGGCCATTAGAATCTTAGAGTTGGAAAGAATCTTCTAGATCATCTCTCTAGTCCACCCATCACTGGCATCAATTTCTGCACATCATTCATTCTTGGTCCTTTTAGCTCCCAGCTTGATGATGCAACACATTATGGGGCAGTCTTAATTGTACCAGTTTCCACCTTTGCTCTATTTTCCCCTTCGAGCCCTCTCCAAACAATACATTGGGGGGCAGATTTTTCAGGGAGGTAGTGGTAAACAGTGTCCAAACTCATGTAAAAGTGAAAAATGTCCGTTAATGTCAGGACTGAAGCATCTCTATTGGGCATGACAATTCAGAGGGCATGGGTGTCCTTGGCCTCTGAATAAGGGGTGGCAGCCAGATTGAAGTGGGAAAATGGGGAAAGGGAGCTGATGGATGGAGACGCGAGCAGAAGAGAGTTGGAGGTGCGGGGCTACAGGAAGCGTTTGCTGTGCCTGTCGTTAGGATGTGAGGGACTTGAACAGATTTAGCAGCTAAGAGAGTTCAGACTGAGGGGACAGGTGAAGTTGCAGGGCAGAGAAGGCGTGGCTGAGAGAGCATTGTCCGCGGAGAGTGGGGAGGGCAGCGAGAATGAAATTGGGCCGCTTGACGATGAACAGATGGAGAGACGTTGCATCCTTTGCGACCAGAGGGAGGGAGGGAGGGAGAGAAGATGTGCCAAAGGGGATTTGCTGTGAAGCCCTAGCAAATCTTTTCCGTCCAGAAGCCCAGGGAGATAAGCTTGGTGGAATCAATGAGGTAGGAGGCAAGAATGTGTGCCAAGCACAGGGGTGAACTTTAAACAAGCAGCTGGGGTAACATGGTGATGATTTGCAACAGTTGTGACGGGCGAGGGAAAGGGAGCCTTAAAGACCTGTGTGAGGGCCGATCACGGTGCCCAGCTGAGGTACTAGGGCTTCCAAAACTCAGCTGTAGGGGCATTCCACCTGAAATGTGTGTCCATGGTGATACAGGCCTGGACGGGGTGGATTTCAGCTTTGATCCATGGGTTGGGTGGTACCCTGGAGGGCCAGGGATGCTTGGGAGTGGAAATGAGAGTAAGAGAACAGTGCAGGGGCCAACCTTGGGCTCTGGGCAGGTAGAGAAAGGACACTGCAGCAGTTGCTGCCTTATTAGAGCGGTTTCCCCTGAAGGTGGGAGAGGTGGAAGGCTTGTGGGCAAGGCACAGCCATGTCCTATATGCTTCTGGCCCCAGAAGGTGCTGTCTCCATCTCATTTAGGACAGTCCTGTGTGTTTTCCTGAGCCTCCCCCTTTGGTCTGCAATCTAGTCTCTTCCTTGAATCTCCTGGCGCCCTTCTCCCCCGCCCTGCCCCAGGGCCCAGCCGTCGCCGCTCGATGCCCATCCCTGTTCGGTACAGATTTCTCTTGGCTGTGCGGGCATCCTCTGAACTGTTCTGGATCAGTGCACCCTTCTCTGCTCCCTCTCGTTCGGCCTCAACCGTGGGTCTGCCGTCATCAGGGAGAGAGCTCGCCATTGTCATTCTGGCTTTGACTAAGTGCCAAGGCACCGTCAGCTGTTCCCAGCAGTTAAGAGTTCTAACACCATCGCATCCCGTTCTGGGGCTCATTGATTCTTCTAAGAGAGACAGAGAGGTTGGTGGTCAGGAGCTGAGGTTTGGAGTCACACAGACCTAACTGTGAACCTTCCCTTCTGCCCTTTATTGGCTGTGTGATGTTGAGTAAATTATTCAGCCTCTTTGTCCCCCTCTGTAAAATGGGGATAATGGAAGTTATCCTCAAGGATGACTCTTAGGCTTGGGGTGATGAATAAAAGAGAGATGGCACAAGCTTGGTGGGAATGAAGATCTCAGAATAAAGACAGTCAGTGGGATGCCTGACATTGCCAAGACTTGGATTAGAAATCAACCAAAACACTCATCCATCTATTGGGAAGGCCCCCCCCCCCACCCCACGAAGAAATGGGTATTTCTAAGGAAAAGCAATTGATCTGTGTTACATAGCCCCACCCTAGACATTCCCCAGTTCCCCATGGTATTTGTGTTGTTTACTGAGTCATAGACAACAAGCCATTCAGTAATTACATTCCAATCTTGGGCATCCAGTCACCCCGATCTTCTACCCACCGACTGTGTGGAACCTTTGTCACAGCCTGCAAATCATGTGATTGTGATCTGTGGTTTTTTTTCTAACTGAATACACATTGCATAATAATCGGGACGATTCTGTGGCAGCCATGGTTAAGAGTGTGTGCTGAAAAGATGGGCTGTATTATTTTATTTTTTAATTAATTAATTACATTTTGGCTGCGTTGGGTCTTCGTTGCCGCGCGAAGGCTTTCTCTAGTTGCGGTGAGAGGGGGCTACTCCTCATTGCGATGCGCGTGCCTCTCATCGTGGGGGCCTCTCCTGCTCCAGAGCACGGGATCTAGGCGTGCGGGCTTCAGTAGCCATGGCTCGCGGGCTTCAGTAGCCATGGCTCACAGGCTCCAGAGCACAGGCTCAGCAGTTGTGTCCCATGGGCCCAGTTGCTCCGCGGCATGTGGGATCCTCCCGGACCAGGGCTCGAACCCGTGTGATCTTCTACCCACCGACTGTGTGGAACCTTTGTCACAGCCTGCAAATCATGTGATTGTGATCTGTGGTTTTTTTTCTAACTGAATACACATTGCATAATAATCGGGACGATTCTGTGGCAGCCATGGTTAAGAGTGTGTGCTGAAAAGATGGGCTGTATTATTTTATTTTTTAATTAATTAATTACATTTTGGCTGCGTTGGGTCTTCGTTGCCGCGCGAAGGCTTTCTCTAGTTGCGGTGAGAGGGGGCTACTCCTCATTGCGATGCGCGTGCCTCTCATCGTGGGGGCCTCTCCTGCTCCAGAGCACGGGATCTAGGCGTGCGGGCTTCAGTAGCCATGGCTCGCGGGCTTCAGTAGCCATGGCTCACAGGCTCCAGAGCACAGGCTCAGCAGTTGTGTCCCATGGGCCCAGTTGCTCCGCGGCATGTGGGATCCTCCCGGACCAGGGCTCGAACCCGTGTCCCCCGCATTGGCAGGTGGACTCTCAACCACTGTGCCACCAGGGAAGCCCCAAGATGGGCTGTTTTAAAAACCATCTTGATTTTGGGAGGCAGACTGTTGTGCCATTTTTTGTTTGCACTGCGTGTCACCCAAGATATAAAGGAGGGCAAGGGTCTGAAGTTGTCCACGTTAATAGTGACGCTCAAAGCAGATCTGTTGTCTTTGGGCTGCTTGGAAAGGAAGAGGCAGGCAGGAGAATATACAGTGCCAGGCTGGGTGCAGTTGGAGAAACACTATTTTGCTAGGAAAAATTGGGGGCTCTGAAGGCACCCCAGGCTTGTGTGCTACTCCTAGTTCTAAGTCTCTGTGAATAGTTCTGTGGATACTGGGGACTGGACTGGTTGGGTGTTTAGATGTTCTGGCTCTCTGATGGGCAAAGGCTAGAGATAATTAAAGGGAGGTCTATGTGTAAATTGGTATTTCAAATTAGTTTTCTGGAGATGAAAAAAATTGAGAAAAAAAAGGGCAGAAAACACTCAATAAAAACAGAGGAAAGCAACAGGAGAAGGCTAGCATGAATTGTGAAATCTACAGAGAGGAGAATTTTTTGCCAAGAAATACTTGCTTCCCACTGTAGTTAAGGTTTTGCCTGGACCCATAGGCTCCCAGCTCTCTGGGACCTTGTAAATTTAGAGTTACACTTTTGGAAAGCCATTTGGAAGTGCATCTCATGAGCCATAAAAATATTTCATACCTTCTGAACTAGTAATCTCCCTTCTGGGGATTTATCCTAAGGCAATCAATCTGAGAGAGAAAAAAAAGTACCACATGTATAAAAATGCTAATTGCCTCATTGCTTTCAATATTAAGAATTTGGAAGCCACCTAAAAGGCCAACAGGAATGGAATGGTCGTTGAAATGATGGTATATTGAATCACAGAGTATCATGCATTCATTAAGATTATAATTATGAATACCATGTAGAAGTGTACATCTATCTGAAATAGCAGCCTTTTCTGATATAAGTAAGTGAAAATAAGCGTAACGTAAGTTGCTGTCTGAGCTATGATTTATGTATAAAATAAAGATATATACACATGAATAGGGCCTGGAAGGAACGTGCAGGAAATGAGCATGTTTGATGGATTCATGGGGTGAAAACAGGAGTGCTTGTTTGTCCTTTTTCAGGTATCTTCATTATTTCTGCTAAAGATCAAATCCTAATTTTGTCATGGAATCACATCCATTTTGTCATCTGTACAATGGGTATAATAATACTTGATATTACCACCTTATCTCCCTCTAGGCTCTGTTCCTGGCCCGTCCATCAATTCTTGGGCAGACTTCCCCATGCCCCTGGGGTAGATACTTACAGACAGGCAGGGAGCTTGGGCTTGTCCTCTGTAGGTCACTGAGAGCAGGGTTGGGCTTCCAAACCCACATGATTTGAGTGGTTTGACTGCAAAGGCAGCACCCTCACCTGCCTCCTCATCAGGTCTCTTTCACCTCTGCTTTCCTGGCACTTTCTCAATGTGTTGTGAGAGTAGAGGTAATGTATGCTCCCTTCGGGCCTGATATTTAGTAAATTCAGTGAAGAGTAGCTGCTAATCACCATCCTCATTATAACGTTTGTATAATAAAGTAGTAAGAAAAAAATAACAAAAGTAGAATGGGTACCTTGAGGTTCATGTAGATGGTGAGTAAAACTTCCAGATAATATTTCCAGATACCTGTCCTCTTTTCATGAATTCTTTTTTTAATACATTTATTTATTCATTTATTTTTTGGCTGCGTTGGGTCTTCGTTACTGCGTGCGGGCTTTCTCTAGTTGCGGCAAGTGGGGGCCACTCTTTCTTGTGGGGCGAGGGCTTCTCATTGCGGTGGCGTCTCTTGTTGTGGAGCACGGGCTCTAGGCGCACGGGCTTCAGTAGTTGCGGCACGGGGGCTCAGTATTTATGGCTCGTGGGCTCTAGAGCACAGGTTCAGTAGTTGTAGCACACGGGCTCAGTTGCTCTGCGGCATGTGGGATCTTCCCAGACCAGGGCTCGAACCCGTGTCCCCTGAATCGGCAGGTGGATTCCCAGCCACTGCGCCACCAGGTAAGCGCTTTTCATGGATTCTTAAGGTCCATCTTTAAATAACAGCATCTGTTATAGATTTTCTTTCTTATGTGGGGTAAACATACCTCCTGCAATGATATTTAAGCTATTGCCTTTGTTCAACAAAGCCTTGTTATAATGAACACTGGATACTTTAAACCTGGATGAGGCCAAAAGAACACTGAGTTTTGACCAGCTGGGTCAGAAGCAACAATTCTCTCTAGTTAGATCTCTCTATTTGTAATGCTTTGCCTCTCTTTGGTACTCCATCCTTCTTTCAAAGCATTTTCATATTTATTTTTTCTCTCCTGAAGTTGGTGAGTTATGTGGTTGGTCTCCCCATTCAAAGGATTATGATCTCTCATTAAAAAATTTTTTTACCACTATTGGTGAAAAATTTTGAGCACACCCTCTAATACCTGTTTATTTGTTTACTTATAAATGATATGAGTGGATCATAGTACTGGTGGATCATATGTAAAAGCATGAGATGATAAGATGAAATAAGCAGTGTTTAAAAAATAGTTTTTGGAAAAAAAAAAAACGTTTTGGGGCTGCTGTGGCGCAGTGGTTGAGAATCTGCCTGCCAACGCAGGGGACGCAGACTGGAGCCCTGGTCGGGGAAGATCCCACATGCCGCGGAGCAACTAAGCCCACGCGCCACAACTATTGAGCCTGCGCTTTAGAGCCCGCGAGCCACAACTACTGAGCCCACGCGCCTAGAGACCGTGCTCCGCAACAAGAGAAGCCACCACAATGAGAAGCCTGCGCACTGGCACGAAGAGGAGCCCCTGCTCGCCACAACTAGAGGAAGCCCGCACGCAGCCAAAAATAAATAAATTTATTTAAAAAATAGTTGTCATAAAGTTTTATTTACTAGTCTAGGAGACCTTTTTGTTCTCATTAAAATATCATGACTAGTCCTATTTTCAGTCAGAGCAGTGTGAGTGGGTATGTTTTATTATTTTCAAAAATCTTGATTTAGTACTTCGTGATACAGTAATTCAAATGTCTGATTTTAATTCACTTATTCTTGGTCTCAGTAGCTGAAAAGGTACCTCGAGAAGACATGTAGAGCCAAGTGGAAGAAGTTCATAGATGAAGGTGTTTCCTAAATTATGACTCTTATTTTCAGTCCCATCCAGGAATTATGCAAAGGTTTTTGTTGAAATTCAGTGAGTAAATTTCCATTTCTCATGATGTCAGCCACTTGTTCTTGTAAACTAAATGAAAGGTGCCACATTTTTAATATTTTTAACCAATGGGTTCAAAACCTGCCGAAATTCTTCATTTGGAAGATGTTTAAAAGACTAGACAAATCTGTTTGCAAGTTTTTGAAGTGTGCAGATATGTTTTTATAAATCAAATTACAGGGCTTTTGGCCACAAATCATTAATCATGGAAATGTTTCTAAACGTCCATTTTCAAAATGCCTCTCCACTAGTACTCTTTTTTTTTGGCGGGGGGGAAGCATTGCTTTCTTATTCATTGTTAAAATGTCATCTTTACCTTGAAGGAACAAATTAAATATGTTTATTCTTCCTGAAAATATCTGCTGGATGCCATAGCTCTTGACAGTCACCTGTCATCCAAGAATAGGTCATCAAATTTTGAACTTAAAAAAAAAAGAATGAATAATATATATATTTTTAAAGTTAGATTTTTAAATTTTATTTTATTTTTATTTATTTTAAAAAATTCATTTATTTTTGGCTGCGTTGGGTCTTCGTTGCTGTGCACGGGCTTTCTCTAGTTGCGGCGAGTGGGGGCTACTCTTCGTTGCGGTGGGCCTTCTCATTGTGGTGGCTTCTCCTGTTGCAGAGCACGGGCTATAGGTGCACAGGCTTCAGTAGTTGTGGCACGTGGGCTCAGTAGCTGTGGCACATGGGCTCAGTAGTTGTGGCTCGCGGGCTCTAGAGCGCAGGCTCAGTAGTTGTGGCGCACGGGCTTAGCTGCTCCACGGCATGTGGGATCTTCCCAGACCAGGGCTTGAACCTGTGTTCCCTACATTGACAGGGGGATTCTTAACCACTTGCGCCACCCGCAGTCCCGCATAATATATTTTTATATTTGCAACTCTTCTAAAGTTCTTTGACCCTGGGTAACCAGCAAACTTCTGGGTGTCTCAGAAGATAGAGGCCACTGCCCATCTTATTCCCAAAGTTTGGTAAAGATGCAACTGCATCTTAAATATCTTGTGTTTTTACGATTGACATCCTGAAGCCTTTGGTGCCTCTTGCTACAGTCACTTGCCAGGGATGATGGAGTGAATGAATTTCTCTGTGCTTCTAGCTCTGGTCCTTCGTCCCCCAAACCCTGCTTTGATTTCAGGCAGAGCAGCCACTGCATCAGGAGCTACATTCAGACAGTTTCCCTCTGGAACAATATTCTCATTTAAGAAGCCATTCAGCTCCAAACATGAATTTACTGTAAATCTTTCGTTAATCGACTCACGAAAAAAATGCACTTTATGTGTGTCATTACAGATATGGAATCTAGGAAATGCCACAGACTGAACCATGTTGTGAAACCGTCACCCCAGAGCGCAAAGCCAGCCTCCGCGCTGTGTGAATCTTTTGCACATTTCTCCCTTCAAATTGTCACCAGTGTTTTTCATACATTTTTCCAAAGGTATTTGCTGACAAAGGCACGTGTTTAATTTGTGGCCATTTGTGTAGCGTGTTATGGTTCAGCTAGTTTTGGTGCGATCAGGAGAATGGGCATCTCTCCCAGGTGGCTTCCCTACCTTTTCCATTCAAGTAAGAAACCTTAAAAGAGAGTCAAGATGTTTACATTTGGTTGGAAGAAAATTTGGAAGGCACTTGGATTGTGTCTAGTACATGTTAAATATCACGGAAAACATTGCGGAAATGCATCTTCAATTTCTGTATGTTTCATTTTGAAATGTCGCCTCAAGTGAGACGGTTTCCTGCTATGCTTAGCTAATAGCTCGAGGCACAATATATTCTTAAGGTAGGGGTCACCGTTTGGTAATGGATCTGCACCCATGTACTTCAGTACTCTTCTTGATGCTTCCTTTTTTTCTTATTGGATCAGTGTCAGATTGTCACTGTTTTGACCTTGTATTGTGGCTGAAGACAAGCTCCCATCTGAAGGAAAAGTGTCAGCTTTGTCCCGTTGGGTTATTACCTTGTGTCTGCCTTCCTGCCATCATCTGCAGTGCACAGGTTCTTGGCCAAAATCTTCAAGTCTCTGGCCTGTTTGATGGGGGCTGGTTTCATGGAACCCATGTCCTAGAATCTGTACACTCACTGCATGGACACAGGTAAACTGCATGTTCAGGGGAGGCTGTGATCACATGCAAGCAGGGGTGTTCCTGTTGCCTCCCCCAGGCTGTCAAGGTGCTGGGCTCACCAGGGGCACCCCACTTTCTTACCACACGTGACATCCCCCCGTCAGAGGGATGCCACCACCAGCGCTTGTATTAGTGAACTCTAATGGAAACTAGGGACTTTGGGTCATAGTGATGTTCAGTGTAGGTCCATTGGTTGTAACACATGTGGGGCATGTTGAGCATGGGTGGGGGGCCGTCATGCCTGTGTGGGTGTAGGGGGTATATGGGAAACCTTCCGCTCCATTTTGCTGTGAACCTAAGACTGTTCTAAAAAAATAATAATTTTTAAAAAGGTGGTAAAACCTAACCCAAACTGAATAAAAGGCTGTTTATGGTATTCATTTATCCCATTTGGCATGACTGTGTTTACTATGTATAGGGCAGGAATATTCACGTGTGAATCTGGGGTGCTGGCCCAGGCCCATCAAAGAGTATTCGGTCTTATAGTTAAAGGTAACATACTATCTTTCTAAAACCTCGAAAATTCGGATTCTGAAACCCAGCTGGATCCAAGATTTTGGTTATGGAACTGTGACCCTGTGTTTTCTTCCCGTAGCCCTGTGGATTGTTCTGGCTCTCCTTGGACCCTATGTTAAGCATATAGAGGGTGAACCCCAAGCCCAAGGGAGTTGCCACTTGCCCCATGTTGACCAGCATTTCCTGGAAACAGGAAATGAGACTGGGCCAGGGCTGGCGGACATACTGAGGACGTAAGCCCTGGAGACAGCCTGTCAGATAGCTGCGAGGGACTGTTCTGGGCAGGTAAGGGAAGAGCCAGGATCTATAGGAGTTGTTGCAAAACGAAAACAAAAACAAAACAAAAAACAAAACACCCAGGTAGTCTTGGAACGTCAAAAGATTGCTGTTAATTAAAGAAAACCTGGCATCTCAAGTTAATGAATTTAGCGCTTTTCTAAAGGTATGGGAAGATGCAAGAGTCTGGGCTCATGGAAATCATGCCTTTGATGTGCGCCTTAACTATCCGGGGCCCGTGTCTTGTTTTTCTCCATCCTGAATCCCCTCACGGAGCACAGCCGGGGCAGCTGCAGTGGCTGGTGGCTTGATGGCTGCAGCATCCTTTGTTTATTGACAGGGTAGGTGACATTTTTCTGTCCTCAGTGGCTAAAGGTGTGGTGGCTGGCTGGGAGACATCCTGTGACTCAATGTATCTCAGTATATTACGGTAACTCAGTATTATTGGGGGTTAATGTGAGAAGTAAGAGAGGTGGGAGATGAAACCAGCTTGATTAACGGCGGTCCCGTCACCCCAGGCCCTGTGTCAGGGGGGTGTACATTTCCAACATGAAGCTAGTGAACCCATTGGAGCAGGAGAGGACACATTTATCTAAAAGAGCTCCCCAACACCTGCCGTTGCTGGAATTCCTTCTACAGCATCCCTGCTGGACGGGTGAGTGGCCTCTGCTTGACCACTTCCGGGGACGTTATTTGGTTAGCATAGAAATAAATTTCTTTTATGTAGCTCACAATTTTGTCACCTGTGCTGTTTCTAAAAACTGGTATTTTAAGGCTGTCTGCACAACTTCAGCTTGTTCTTTTTTGGGAAATGGTGCGAGATACTTCAGTGTAATTCCTTCTGCATTCTCATTTTTCACACCAGTTGTCTTATTATTCTTTTTTTAAATTTTATAAATTCATTTATTTTTGGCTGCGTTGGGTCTTCGTTGCTGCGCGCGGGCTTTCTCTAGTTGCGGCGAGCGGGGGCTACTCTTCGTTGCGGTGCGTGGACTTCTCATTGTAGTGGCTTCTCTTGTTGGGAGCACAGGCTCTAGGCGCACGGGCTTCAGTATTTGTGGCACATGGGCTCAGTAGTTCTGGCTCGCGGTCTCTAGAGCACAGGCTCAGTCGTTGTGGCGCGTGGGCTTAGTTCCTCCACGGCACGTGGGATCTTCCCGGACCAGGGCTCGAACCCGTATCCCCTGCATCAGCAGGTGGATTCTCAGCCACTGTGCCACCAGGGAAGCCCTGTCTCATTATTCTTAACTATTATTAAAAGGAATGATAAAAAGTAATTAACCATCTGGAACAGATTCATGCCTACATTAGTCAGGGCATCCATTATAAAACCTCCTGAAAGTTCAGCCTTGGAAATAGATTCTCCAAGTAGGTGGATTAGCTAATGAATTTTTCTTCTCCAAAGGCAAGTGTATTTTCCCAGCACAGCCAGAACTTCTATTGCCCATTTTTCAAAGAGGGAAAAAGTAGAACTGAAAATAGAAATGGCTTGTCAATTTACCGTGTAAAAGCTGTAGATTTGATATGGTTTTTGTAAGGCTTCTGCACTATACTTTTCCACTGATATTTGTGGATTTAGTGTGACACGTACATTGGCTTCGGGACGATAACTGTATTCAGTGATTGCTTCCTTCTGGGTGCCTGGAAAGCACCCCTGGTCACTTCTCGTCCGTGATGGGGAAGCTGGAGATGGGTCTGTAAGCAGGACAGTGCCAAGGGGGGAGTGTCAGAGCCTCAACTTGTCCTGTGTGGGTTCTACCGTGAGTTTTAGGGGGACTTGGAATTTGACAGAAGGAGGAAATTACATTGTTATTGGTTCAGCTTTGTGTGCTGCCGGGTTCCATGAATCATTCTCTCCCAGACCATCCTGGGCATGGCCAGGCTGTCTGACTCTTGGAAGACCTGTGTGACACTTTGGTCCTACTGTGTTGACCCTCCGTGTTAGCCCTTTGTACATGTAAACCCAGATGGTTGCTTCCCTCTGCTACCTCCCTGGCCTCCCGCCATTGCTGACACCCAGAAACTGACATGAGTGCCTCAAGGCAACCCCTCCAGATTCAGGGCTGACCTGGAGCTAACACGAATTCAGACCCAAAAGTCCCTTGGGGAGAAGTAGCTGCCCACGGATACTTCTTCCTGGATACAGAACACAGGGCCAGACCTCCAAGGGCCAGGAGGCTCACTCACCATTGTCTGTGTCAACAAGAAGCGTTTGCTTTTTCCCAGTTCTGAAACCTTTCATGGTGCTCAGAATTCCCAAAGTGCCGTGCTGATTCGCGGCCAAGAGCCATGCTTCATGAACTCTTCCATGGTTTTGTGTTAGCCTGATAAGACCTAACTCAAGTACGATTTTTTTTCATGAAGTCTGGGCATTACTAGCTTGCAAGTCGATTCTCTTCCACAAATACTTATACAGCACCTTTAGTATACTGAGCTACGGGCTGCACTCTGAGGATCCAGGGTTGAATGAAGCATGGATCTGTCCCCAAGGAGTTCTCAGTCTGCTGATAGATGCATGAATGGAAAGATTACAGATAAACATGCTAAGTGCTCGAGAGAGGTCTCAGACATGTGCTGCAGGGTCCTGGAGAGAAGAAGGCCTTACCATCTACTTGGGAGGCTTAGGAAAACCTTCAAAGGGAGGATGATATTTATGCTGGGTCTTGATGCATTCATAGGGGTTTGCCAAGTTGAAAGCAGGTTGAAGGAGTGGGGAGGACAGTTGAAGCAGAAAGGACACAGACGGAAGCAAGGCTTGAAAAGCCATGGGGTGGGGCATGGTGTGTTTCTGGAGACTGACGCTCAGGGTATATGTACAGGGAGCAAGCGTGAGGCTGGAGCCTCTCATGATGTTGCTCTTGCCTTAGACCCCGAGCCTGGCATGCAGTACCCACTGGGAGGGAGGGGCCAGGATGGGAACCCAGGATGAATTCACAGGCTAGAGCTGGAGCAGGGAGCACCCACTTTCAGGAAGAGTGATGAAATCTGAATGCCTAGGGGATTCCAAGCCCAGAAGTGTCAAAAGCAGGGGTCAAAGCCACAGGTCTCTGAGCGAGAGGAGGGAGTGGGGTGTGAGAAGAAACAGAAGCAGGTTGTTTCTACCAGGCGTGAATGAGTGATTGCCTTTTCCTGTTTCACGCATGAATGTCTTTTCTCTTCAAACAGATTATATGATACTTGAAGGTAGGAGGATGGCTTTAAATTTCTTTTTAAGTTCTGTACACTAGGGTCTAATAAAGTATCGTTAATGCATACAAGAGGTTGTGCCACTTGCCCACGATTATAGGGTTTGTAGGGTGGTAGAGTTTGAGACTGTGTGTTTACCACGGCTCTGCACGGCTGCTACAGGCCGAATGTGTGTGTCTCCCCCAAATTCGTATGTTGAAATGTAATTCCTAACGTGGAAATATTTGGAGATGGGGCCTTTGAGAGGTGATTAGGTCAGAAGGGTGGAGCCCTCATGAATGGGATTAGTGCCCTTATAAAAGAGGCCCCAGAGAGCTCCCTAGCCCCTTCCACCATGTGAGGACACAGCCAGAAGTGGGCTGTCTATGAACAAAGCAGGTCCTCATTAGACGCAGAATCTTCCAGTGCCTTGATCTTAGACTTCTCAGCCTCCAGAACTGTGAGAAATTAATGTTTCCTGTTAAGCCACTGAGTGTGTGGTATTCTTTTTTTTTTTTTTTTAAATATTTTATTTATTTATTTTGGATGTGCCGGGTCTTAGTTGCGGCATGTGGGATCTTTAGCTGTGGCATGTGGACTTCTTAGTTGCGGCATGTGGGATCTAGTTCCCCGACCAGGGATTGAACCGGCCCCCCCGCATTGGGAGCACAGAGCGTTAACCACTGGACCACCAGGGAAGTCCCAAATGTGTGGTATTCTGTTATGGCAACCTGAGCCGACGAAGACAATGGCCTTCAGTTGAGAGCAGGTAATGGCCCCTGTTCTGTGGGTCAGATCTCAACCAGAGGATGTGCTTAGCGGACAGCATCACATGTAAGAAAGGACATTAACAAAGTAAAGTGCATGCAGAGGACAGAGACTTGCTGTCCTTGGTCTTGTCCAAGGACAAGGGAGCAGAGAAGACACCAGGGCAGCTTGTGAGGTGGGGGGCTCACTGTCATTGGATATTTGTGGGAATTTCATGTAGAAGAAGGATTCGCCTGGGCTGGCCTTGGGGGCAGTAGATGGATGTTGCAGTGAGGCTGATCTCCCCCTAACTGCTGGGGCTGTCTCAGATTGCGCTGGGCTGTCTAGAAACAGTAAGACTCTCCGGCTGAGAGGCAAAGACAGCAGGAGTATTGTCAAGGAGCTTCCTCCTCTGGTTGGGAGATCCCAGCAGATGATTTGCAATGTCTCTTCCAATCTGGGGATTCTACAAATCTCTTGATGTTGCTATAATTCTTCCATTCTCCCCTGGCTCCCAGGAGAGGCCTGGCTCTGTGAAGACATGAGAAGCTGAGAGGGTGGCTGACTGACACCCAGCCTTTGTCTTCATTATTTCAGTGTGTGGGAGCCATTTGCCAAAAGAAATTGGGGAAAGTATTTTTAGCCAAGGCATTTGCTTTCCTGGGACCCAGTTTCCTAGAAATGCTCAATTCCTCCTCTTTCATGCCATACCTCATCGTTCCCCAGGGTTTTTTCTCCTTGGGGTGCTATTTGGATTATTTTCTTTTTCATCTCTTAAGCTGGTTTGATTCCAGAAGGATTAAGACACAGTTGTTAGATTTCTATGCATAGAGACAATGTCTTACGCCATCCTATTGACTGTCACAGAAAATACCCCCTCCCAAGTGGGCTGCTGGCTTTGAAGCAGGGCTCTCTCAGTCCTGTCTGCACTTCGGAATGACTTGGGGACAGTTGAAAAATCACAGTGCCCAGGCTGCACGCAGACCGGTTGGATCAGAACCCCGGGTGGGGCCCAGCACCAGAGGGTTTTAAAGCTGTCTGGGTGGTTCCAACGTGTAGTCAGGTCTGAGAATCACAGCTTAAGATACGTTCTGGATTCCACCTGGCAGGACCCCTTGCCTCCTGTTCCATAAAGGCATTGAGCAGAGCAGCTTGCAGTTCCCCGACCTGCAGCCTGTGTATCTTGAGGAAGTGATTTGACTTCTTGGAGCCTTGGTATGGAGCTCCTAGAAGATTGGCTTCATGTGCCTCAAGTTCTTGACATGACTTGGCAAGGAGCTCACCCTGATGCTGTTAGCTGTGATGATGATGGTGATGGTGACAGTGATAACAATATGGATGATGACAGTATTGATATTACTGCTGCAGCTGAAGCTGATGATATTGATGATGGTCGTTGATATTGATGGTGATGATGGTGATGATGATGACAGAGTTGGTGCTGATGACGATGAAGATTACAACGTTGATGGTGATGAGGACAAGGATGATGTTGATCATGACGGCAGCCACATTGGACACTGGTTGGGCATCCTCCTGTGTAGGTGAGGCCTCTGTGCCAGGTGTTTTGTGCATGTAGCTTCCTTATTCCTCTCAACAATCTCTTTGGTGGTTACTCTTGTTATCTTACCTTTTTAAAATCACCACTCCATGGAAGATGATGACATTTGTACAGAACACGGGAGTAAAAGTGTGACACCTGGTGGGGGCTGGAGGTGATGGGCCTGGCCCTCATTCCAGGAGCCTTCAGCAGTGAGAGGATTAATATCTTGGGCACCCCTTAACCCCTGACGTATAGCCAGGAAGCTCTGCCTTTTACAGTTGATGGTGGTGAAGAAGAAGCGTGTCCTCACTCTTCAGGATTAATTGCTCTGTTGGTCCCTTAGGTACAGGTCACTTCTCACTGCAGGCAAGTTGTAGGTTTTCACATGGCATGATTTGAATTCTTGGGAAATATTATGGCTGAATTGTGTTCCCCCAAATGAATATGTTCAAGTCCTAACCCCCTGTACCTCAGAATATAACCACATTTGGAGGTAAGGGGAGGTAATTAAGTTATAATCAGGTCTTTGGGGTGGGCCCTAATCTAGTGTGGCTAGTGTCCTTATAAGAAGAGGAAATTGTACAAAGGAAGACGATGTGAGGACACAGGAGAGGAAGGCCATCTACAAGCCAAGGAGAGAGGCCTCAGAAGAAACCAGTCCTGCTGACACCTTGATCTTGGACTTCCAGCCTCCAGCACCACGAAATCCTAAGTTTCTGTTGTTTGAGCCACCCAGTTTGTGGCACTTTGTTATGGCAGCCCCAGCATAAACTAATCCAGGGGCAGAGACCTCTACCGCTTTCTGGAGTTTGCCTTTAGAGCTTCCTTGGGCTCCTCTTGCCTCTGAAAAAGTGGTTCTAAAACTTTAGTGGTCTCAGAACACGCAGAGTTCTGGTGAAAGCAGATTGCCGGGCTTCACCCGCAGAGTTTCTGATGTTTCAGTTTGTAGGATCAGGTGGGGCCTGGGAATTTGCATTTCTAGTGTGTTCCCAGGTATCTCCGTCAGTTTGGGCTGCTCTAACGAAGTGCCATAGACTGGGTGGCTTATAAACAACAGAAATGTGTTTGCCACAGTTCTGGAGGCTGGAAATCCAAGATCAGGATGCCAGCATGGTTGGGTTCTCGTGAGAGTACTCTTCTTTGCTGCAGACTGCTGACTTCTGATTGTGTCCTCATTCGGTGGAAAGAGAGGAAGCGAGCTCTCTGGCCTCCTCTTATAAGGGCACTAATCCCATTGACACCGGCTCTGCCCTCATGACCTAGTTGGGGATGATATTGATGACGGCAAAGGCCCACCTCCAGATACCATCACACTGGGCGTTAAGGCTTCAACATATGGATTCTAGGGGGATGCAGACGTCCAGGCCGTAGCATCAGGTTATGTGGATGCTGCTGGCCTTGGGGACTGCACTTTGAAAAGCACTGCTCTAACAAGTGCAACCCTGTAAATGGCACCCAGTAGGCCTTCCAAGCTTTTTGAATATTTTGACTGTGGGACTGATGGGGGCCCATCAGGGTTAGCTTGCCTGGGGTGACTGGCGTTTCAAATCCTGGCTTCTGGGCTTCCCTGGTGGCACAGTGGTTGAGAGTCCGCCTGCTGATGCAGGGGACGCGGGTTCGTGCCCCGGTCCGGGAAGATCCCACGTGCCGCAGAGCGGCTGGGCCCGTGAGCCATGGCCGCTGAGCCTGTGCGTCCGGAGCCTGTGCTCCGCAACGGGAGAGGCCACAACAGTGAGAGGCCCGCGTACTG
>NC_041227.1:69966511-69967986 GCF_002837175.3 Physeter macrocephalus | reverse complement strand
ACCAGTGAGAGGCCCGCGTACTGCAAAAAAAAAAAAAAAAAAAAAAAAATCCTGGCTTCTTCCCTCTCTCTGACCCACTCTTCAGGGTCTGAGCATCCGATAAACGCTTCCTTTCTCATAGGCCCTCTTTGTTGGCAAAGCAGAAGGGTATAACCTGTATCTAGCCTTGTAGTCAATCATTCTCCCAGTGTTGTTAGGGTTCCTCTCTGTTCTGGTCTTACCTGGGCAGGTACATCCCTGGGATTACAGAGGTGATGAAGGCAGACAGTCACGTAAATGGTTATTGTAAAAATGTCATATTTCTGAAGAAATTCTTGGTGGGGAATTCCGTGTGATGATAGAGTACAGAGTGACTAACTTGGTACAGGGAGGGAAAAGAAGGTTGGACAAAGGTAGCAACCTCACACCTGGAGAGTGACTGATGAGCAGAGATTTTTCCTGGCAGAGAGGAGGGCTCAGGGTGCTGTCATCTGAGAGGGCAGTAGGTGCAAAGGCCATGGGGCTGGAAACCATCCAGCCTCTTTGGGGAAGAGTTAAGGAGTTAAGTGTAGCTTGAAGCATAAGGTCTGTGGGTGGAGACGTGGTGGGAGCTGAGGTGGAAGAGGTAGGTTAGCACCACCTCCATCTGCTGGGGATTTGATATTTATCTTTTAAGAAACGAGGGCATGTACAATATTAGTTTCATATTTCTTCTGTAACAAATGACTACAAACTTAAGTGACTTAGAACAAGCCAAATGTTTTACAATTTTTGAGGTCAGAAGTCTGAAATGAGTCTTATAAGACTAAAATCAATGTGTGTTGTCATGGCTGCATTCCTTCTAGAAGCTCTAAAGGAGAATCGAATCAGTTCCTGGGCTGTACCAGCTTCTAGAGGCTGCTAGCTTTTCTTGGCTGTAGCTGCATCGCTCCAGTCTCTGCTTTTGTGGTCACCTGGCCTTCTCTGGCTTTGATTCTCCTGCGTTCCTTTTATAAGGACCCTTGTGATTACAGGGGGCTCAGCCGGACAATCCAGGATAATCTCTCCACCTCAAGATCCTTAACTTACACCTTAAAAGCTCCTTTTGCCACGGAAGGTAACATTCATAGGTTCTGGGGATTAGGATGTGGATACCCTTTGGGAGCCATTATTCAGCCTACCACAGGGCATCTGAGGAATTCTAAGTTACCTGGACAAGGGGAGAGAAATCCAAGCTCTGCTGGTCCCCAAGGGCATGTAAGGGTTGAGGAGGGCCTGGACCCAAAGGGTGTCATTGGGGGTGGAGAGGAGATGGAGGCTTGAATTGAGAGGAAAAAATTGGTGAGAATTCAGCAGTGGAGGATGAAGGCATAGGAAACATGGAGAATAACCCTGAGGTTTAAAATGGTGTCGTCCTGGGCTTCCCTGGTGGCGCAGTGGTTGAGAGTCCGCCTGCCGATGCGGGGGACACGGGTTCGTGCCCCGGTCCGGGAAGATCCCACATGCCGCGGAGCGGC
>NC_041227.1:69966172-69966486 GCF_002837175.3 Physeter macrocephalus | reverse complement strand
GAGCCTGCGCTCCGCAACGGGAGAGGCCACAGCAGTGAGAAGCCCGTGTACCGCAAATAAAAATAAAAATAATAATAAAATAAAATGGTGTCGTTCTTTTTTTTTTTGCTTTTGCTTTTTAAAAATTGAAGTATAGCTGATTTACAGTGTTGTGTTAATTTCTGCTGTACAGCAAATTGATTCAGTTTTACACATATATACATTCTTTTTTATATTCTTTTCCATTATGGTTTATCACAGGATTTTTTTTTTTTTTTTTTTTTTTTTGCGGTACGCGGGCCTATCACTGTTGTGACCTCTCCCGTTGCGGAGCG
>NC_041227.1:69960452-69965560 GCF_002837175.3 Physeter macrocephalus | reverse complement strand
CCCCGGACCGGGGCACGAACCCGTGTCCCCTGCATCGGCAGGCGGACTCTCAACCACTGCGCCACCAGGGAAGCCCTATCACAGGATATTGAATATAGTTCCCTGTGCTCTACAGTAGGACCTTGTTTATCCATTCTCTACATAGCAGTTTGCATCTGCTAACCCCAAACTTCCACTCCATCTCCCCCACTCCTCCTTCCCCTTGGCAACCACAAGTCTGTTCTCTAGGTCTCTGAGTCTGTCTGTTTCATAGGTAAGTTCTAAAATGGTGTCATTCTTAATGGTCTTGTTAATCAAGAGAAGGAGGACAGGTCCTTCCATCTCCTTGCCTGCCTCACTTCTCTGGTCTTTAGAATTTTCAGGAATCCTTCCCTGGCAGGTGTAGTGCTGTCCTCGGGTTCCCAAAGCGCCCTGCTTCCCGTTAGCCGACAACGTGTTTACTTGCCTGTCTCATGTGTTAGGCCGCAAGTTTCTGGAGCACCTGGGAAGGTGTTGGCTGCATAGCAGGCTCTGGTTCTGGTCTGTTGAGTTCCTCTTTTTGTATGTAGAGATTTGGACGCCCTTGGGCAGCCCTGAAGCCAGCAACCAGGAGATCACTGTTGCTAAGACCCTTTTCTCACTCTCACGCCTTCCTGGAATGACGAAGGGGTCTGAGTTATTAACCTTGATCTCCACAGTTATGAATATTTTAGTTTTCGCCCCTTCAGGGAGTCATGTATCTTCCAGAATGTCATGTAGCCTTTAAAATGGGTGTAAATAAACCTAATAGCTGGAAAGGACTTGGAAATCATTTATCAAGGAGGGATAATTCAGCTGGAAATATGAGAAGGCAATTTTCAAGGCTACTTGCCTGCATGTTTCCAGAAATGTGCTCTCCCTTGAGATGCTATTTCTTGCATCTGATTCAGTAAATATCTGTTCTGTTCATTTGCTGATGGGTTTTTGAAGCTCTCCGTCTCCTGTGTGTTCTGGCTCTTTCTCAGCCTCTTTTATCCTGCTTATTCCTTAAAGACATGGAGAATAGTAGTTTCCTTTATTTAAAAGCAAGGAGTGGGATGTTGAAGGGAACTTCTCCTTTTGCTTGGGCATTCTGGTTTCTGCCCTCAAGCTGAGAGCAATGCGGGAGAATTTTCCATATTCATAGCGAGGATGGAGCCCTTAGGGGAGGAGCTATCCAAAGATAGCAAGATTGGTCCAGCACCTCAACAACCTCTCCTCTGTAAAAACAAGATGAGTTCATGAGTTCATGGAGGAGATAGTTGCGGGAGAGATAGGATGTTTCCGTTTCCTTCCCAGTAGGAGTGATTCCCCCCAGGTCAAATGGGGAGATCTAAGCAGAACACACGAAGAGATCGAGGGTACTTTGCTGAAGAGGAGACAGGCGTCTCCCTCCCTGGCTGGATGCTTGCTGAGCTATAGCTCTCATAGGCCTGTCTTTAGACCAGGAAGCAGAGTTTGATGAGAATGTTCTTGGGAGCCTCTGGAATGTGGAAGAAATTGACATGAGTTCCCTGGACTGGGGGGAGCTGCATGGACATGGGGGAATTCTAAAGTCAGGCGGCCAGTGGGCAGCAGGGTGAGCACCCTTCACTGTCTCCCCCTACCTACATGGCGAGCAGGTGGGAGTCTCCTGTGGACCCCTGGAGGCCTGGAGTGGGCAAGGGGCAGGCTGGAAAGGGGGTCTGCTGTGGAGCAGACATGGGCACTGAGACTGCCAAGGTCAGGTCCAATAAAATTCCTAGAAGAGCTCATTCCCATATCAGGGAGCCCTGTAGTATGGAGGGCCTCACGGCAGGGCCTGGATGGATCCCTCAGATGTGTCCCGTAGGAGAGACCATCTTTGATCACCTGCCAGGAGGTAACGACGGACAGTAGCAGCAAAGCCTTTAAAAGGCAGGATTTTGCTTCTCTTGCTTCGTCTGATCCATTCTCCCTCTGCCTTGGTCTTGGAGGAGCCAGGAAGCAGGTGGGCGGAGAAGGAAGTGTGGAGGACCGGCCAGTGGTCCACCTGCCTGTGGCCCTCAACCCAAAGCTGAGGGGAGGGACGAAGCTGGGAATTGGATGTCAGTTGAAGGGTTCACTGTGGGCTGCACTGTACCACTTAAATCCTAAAACTGAATATTAATTTCCTAACGTATTTTGTTCTTGTAACTGAACATTGAGTGGGAGGCTGAGGGGTCTGTCCGAGATTATCATCAGGCAAAGGAGGGAGATGGTAGAGCGCAGCTGGGGCAGCAGTGGAAGAAAAATGGAGCCCTTTGCCTTTTTGCTCTATGGAGTTCAGCACACTCAGTAAATTTGTTACAAAACCTGACAGGAGCACAGTGCAGCGTATCAACTCAGGATCAGAGATTTAATATAGTCTGTGAACTGTTTTGTATTGATTTAGAGGCTTTAGCAATACGTGTGCATGCGTGTGTATTTGTATATATCACGTCTCTCTATGTAATAGCATATGGCAGGTACTTTTCAATGTCTCTCTGCTGCTCCACACATGTAATAAATGTGCTTTAAACCCATTTAATCCTCACAACAACCATGCGAGTTGGTCCTGTCATAAGCCCTATTTTACAAATAAGAAACTGAAGCACAGAGAGGTTAAGAAACTTGCCTAAGGGCACACAGCAAGTGTGGAGGAGCAGAGAGCTGTGCCTAGGCCTTCTGGCTCCCTGGACCATTCTCTTTCTTTTTCTCTCTCTCTCTCTCTCTCTCTGCCCTTTTCCACTCTTCCCCCCACCCCCATCCCCATCATCTCTGTCTCTCAATCTTTTTATATGGAATTTTACAAACATAAAGTAGAGAGAATATTGTAATGGACTCGACATACACTCACTCAGCCTCAGCAATTCTCAGTCTATAAGCTGTGCTCTAAACCCCCATGCTCTTCTGCCTCTTTTAGCAAATCTGTTTGAGGTGGTGGATGTTTGCTGAGAGGATGGATTAAAAAAAAGCAGTTGAAGAGTAATTGCCATTTGATACAGAACAGAAGGGCTTAGCTTTGGTTTAAGCTGTTCATTTCCCCTCCCACATTCTGAAGTTCAGCTGCAGGAAGAAAAAAAAAAGTAATTCAAGTAATTTAAATTCTGCATGCTGACTTAGTTTTGTCCTCATCTTATCTGACCTTATTTAGTCAGACAAAAAAAAGGAAAAGAAAAGGACCAGGAAGGTGCTTTCCAGGGATTTCATCCTGACCCTTTAAATGAATCTTCCATTTATACTTATATAATTATTTCATATTGGATAGTCTTAATATTATCAAATTTCATTTCTAAAGCGAGCTGACAGAAGCTTTTAAAGACTCACTCATTCAAATGTGTTAGAGAAGCTGAGAATAACAATTTGCTGCCAGTTCATTTCCTTTCAGTATTTTCTGCCTAAGGGTGCTTCACTTTTCCTTTAAAAAACCCCGCAGTTACAGCAAAAACCGTACACTCTGATCCCAGATCCCTGTCCCAGGTCCTATAATGTAAGAAATGGCCACCGCTTAGGTTTCAGTGGGCACAGCCCCGGCATCCTTCTTGCTCTGCCTGTGAGGGTGGTGATGCTGAGAGGGGAACTGGGGCTCCCAAAGGGTCATTGTCAGCTGGAGGCAGACTGTGCCCAGTTCCTGTTCATCCCACCCCATATCCAACCTCATTCGCTCTCAGATACCTCGTGTCTGGGAAGCAGGCTTTGCTAAAGTGCCAGAAGCAGTTTTTGAAGCAATCTGATCTCATGGGAGTGAATTTAAAAACCTCTGGCCCTCATTCAGGTTTTTCTGTTTAAATGAAATTTATTGAAGTCTCATTTGCATGTAATAAAATTCACCTTTGTAGGTGTGCAGTTCCATGTCTTTCGACAATGTGTGCAGCCATGTATCTCTCACCTCAGTTGAGATACAGAGCAGTTCCATCACCCTAAAAGCTTCCCTTGTGCCCTTTCATAGTCAGTCCTCAATCGTATCCTCAGGCAGCCACTGATCTGCTCCCTGCTTGTATGATTTTCTTTCCTAGAATGTCATACAAGTGGGATCATACAGCATGTAGCCTTTTGGGTCTGGCTTCTTTCACTCAGTATAGTGCTTTAGAGATTCATGTGTGTGGTCGCATCTATCAGAAATTCATTCCTTCTCAGTGCTGAGTAGTTTTCCAGTGTATGAATGGATATTTGGGTTGTTCCCAGTTTAGGGCAAGCATGAATGAAGTTGCTGTTAAACGTTCATAGACAGTCTTTGTGTGAACATATGTTTTCGTTTCTTTTGGGTGGACACCCAGGAGTGGGATTGCTGGGCCATATGGTGAGTGTGTGCATTCTCAGCAGCAATGTATCAGAGTTCTAGTTAGTTACTCCATATCCTTGTCAGCACTTGTTATTATCAGGAATCCTTTTAGTCATTCTATGATGTGTGTAGATGTCATGCAAATTCTTATATGTGGAAGGGCAGGGATGCACTGTTAAAAAGCTGGCTTCAGTTATTGCCCCCGTGAGCCTCTTTCTCCTGTATGCCTTCAGCTTACACTTCAGGAACTTGACTACAGGCTTCCCTGGGAATGGGTGTACTTTGTGCCACTTGGTGGGAGACTTTGCCGTGGAATGCTTGGTGAGGCGGGCATGGCTACGGGGCTGATGAGGGCCCCTGTAGCACGGTGGGAAGAACATACTCTCGGAAGTCTGGGACCAAATTCCCTTTCTGCTACTTATGACGCCTGTAACCCCCGCAAATCGTTAAAGCCTGCATGTCCCCTTCTGTGAAATGCAGATAATCGTGGCTCCTTGCCCACCCTATAGAGAGTGAAGAAGAGCCTTGAAAACGGAAACGTGCAATCCAAAGAAGAAAGGAGGGTATGATTATTTTTATTGCTTTCGAGCCATTTTTATTGCTGTTGGCTAAAACTCGGGATTGAAGTAAAGCATTATTGTTATTAGCAATGAAGGTCGACGAGACTGTTTTTCATTTGCTTTGTTATTTTTAACCATTTTGTAGACATATAATTCCATGGAAATGTCACGAAGACTGCTTGGAGTAGAAGCTGCATATTCCATTGTGAATTTTTTTTTTTTTTTTTTTTTTTTTGCGGTACGCAGGCCTCACTGTTTTGGCCTCTCCCGTTGCGGAGCACAGGCTCCGG
>NC_041227.1:69949474-69960302 GCF_002837175.3 Physeter macrocephalus | reverse complement strand
GTTTTGGCCTCTCCCGTTGCGGAGCACAAGCTCCGGATGCGCAGGCTCAGCGGCCATGGCTCACGGGCCCAGCCGCTCCGCGGCATGTGGGATCCTCCCAGACCGGGGCACGAACCCACGTCCCCTGCGTCAGCAGGCGGACTCTCAACCACTGCACCACCAGGGAAGCCCCATTGTGATTTTTAATATAAAATTCACTTTAGGCATAGGCGACTTCTTGTAATCACTCACCTCGCTTCCCAGATACTAGTCCTCTGAAATGTTATTGGAGACCTTGCTCTGATTTCAAATACTGTCAACTCTTGCTCATAAAAGGAACTGTTTATATAGTTTGTGGATTATTTCTTTTCCCTCTTGGACCATTTGTTTTACTGCTCAGTGCCATCCTCAGTTGGTTCAGACAGGAGAAATGGAAGATCATGAAATGTAGGCTGGATTATTTTCTCCCTGGTTATGGCTGTAGTTGAAAGTTTGGCTCAAATATAGTTTTTTGGGTTGTCTGGGGATTTGAATTATTCATGCTATACCCCCTTTCCCTGTTAGCAAAGTGAGCAAAGATTTGATGAAGGGGGACAGTGAGATATTCCCATTTGTGGTCTATGGGTTCTATCCTATACCTACCAGAATATTGTGTTCAGAGTTGGTACGGAGCAAAATTTCTTAGGAGCTTAGTTCTCCTAAGGGACTTTGGAGACCACAAATATTTCTTTCAGGGAAGTAGAAAAAGGGGGCAGAATAAAGAGCCTTTAGTTGAGCATTCTTTTGATCAGCTATGAAAAGTTTGATTGTTACTGACGGTCAAATAAAACAGTGGCATTTCTAAACAATTTTCTCTAATGAGATAATGTGTGTGTGTTTGTGTGTGTGTGTGTGTGTGTGTGTGTGTAGGGAAGTAGAAAAAGGGGGCAGAATAAAGAGCCTTTAGTTGAGCATTCTTTTGATCAGCTATGAAAAGTTTGATTGTTACTGACGGTCAAATAAAACAGTGGCATTTCTAAACAATTTTCTCTAATGAGATAATGTGTGTGTGTTTGTGTGTGTGTGTGTGTGTGTGTGTGTGTGTGTGTGAAAGAGAGAGAGAGAGAATCATAGGTTTCCAATGACCTCCGTTTTAATTCCAAAGATTCATTTTTGAGACATCCACCCACAGAAAGTGTCTGGCTTCTAAGCCCAGCAAGCACCACATTTAAAAATACTCATGTTGCTGCCAAGCACTGCTGTGCTGGCAAACTAACTCTCTAATCAGGAAGGGGGGAGAGGGTATGTGGTGGTGGTTAGGTGGGGGCCTTGATGCAGATCTCCCCACCGTGGTCTATTTCAAGCCTCCAGTGGTTGACAGCTGGCTGGCAAAGCTTCTGCATATTTACCAGCGGGCTCTGGCAGAGCTGACTCCTGCCCACCACTCATTTCAAGGGACATTCTGCTTCTTTCAGAGATCCACCGTCATGTGTTTAATTTTCCCAGAGATCCCCTCGTAAGACATTTGTCAAGAGCATTGCACTTGACGTCAGCACACACAATAATAGGTTAAAGTACACTCGAAGATGCCACCTGGCTGGTTTCAGTGGTCTGATGGGAAACTCCCTTACGTCCATGCTCTGGTGTCTTTGCGTGGGTGCACCGGGCCTGTGGATGCTGCAGGAACTGGGTGGACAGGAAAGCTCAGGGCTTTCTTCTGATTTGCATTTCAAATGAGGACAAGAAGTCCTTGAAGAAAAAGTTAGTTATCTGATGGACAGCGTGGTTATTGAGGTAGTGCTGTGATGGGGACCAGCCTTGGCCCCGGGTATCCAAAGCTGAGCAGATCATGACCCCTGCCCTCTGGTCCCTGGTGTCCACAGGGGGTGCTGACGCAGGCTGTGAGGGCCTGTCTCAGGAGTCAGGTCCCTGAGCTGACGGCTGTGTGTTTTCAGTGCAGGGAGGCCCCGTAAAATGCAGATTCCTGGGTATCACCCGAGACCCCAGAACCAGAAGCTCTGGGGTTGGCCCAGCGATGGACCTGTGTTTGCCCAGCCCCGCAGGTGATGCCAATGCCCACTCAGGTGTGAGACCACAGAGTCTGGGACTGTTTGTGGATCGCTGTGGCCCACGTGTGAGCACTTAGCCCAGTGCCTGGCACGGGTATGGGCTCTGCCACCTGCAGCTCCAGGGAGGGCACTCTGAGGGAGTTAACATTTCAGGCGGTCGGTGGGTTGAGGAAGGGGGGCAGATAATGCTGCCAGCTCTATGGTGGTGACTTTGTGTGAAGGTGCGGCCAGGAGAGGAGGGAAGCAGGGCTGCTTTTACAGGGTTAGGTTAGGGAACGCCCTCTTTCTCAGGCGTGGGCTGATTCATTCTCTTCTTGCCTAGCTTATAGATTTCCCTTCGGTAAGTCAGGGCAGTGCTTTGTCTTGACTCATGGAACCCTAGGAGAACTTGGGTCTTAACTACAGAGAGGTAGAAACAAAGGTGAGATGGACCACCCTTCCTGGAGTCCACACCCACCAGCTCCTGTCACCCCCATGCTCTTGGTTATTTCATTTCCTTCACAGCACTTATTACTTCCTGCACTTATGTTTATCATGTGTTGTTATATATAGTGTTTACTTGTCTCTTGTCTCTCTTGCCCAGCAGACCATGTAGGCAGAGACATTATCTGTTTTGTTTGCTGCCATCTCCCAGCACCTTCGAACAGTGGCCAGCTCATGATAGGTGTCCCCGTAAATGTCTGTGGAATGACTGTGTGGGAGGATGAGTGAGTATTCTGAGGGACAGCAAGTGTGCAAATCTGGGCATTTCACAGATGTAAAGAGGTGGGGTTTGCATCACAGTTTGTGTATTTCTTTGGAAGCACTGAAAAAAGCCATTAGAAAGTAGACAGCTAAACAAAGTAGAGGCATCCCACTTCCTGATTTTGAAATATATTACAGAGCTACAGTAACTAAAACAGTACAGTACATGCATAAAGACAGACATGTAGACAGATGGAACAGAATAGAGAGCCCAGAAATAAACCCTCACACATACAGTCAACTGATCTCTGACAAGGGTGCCAAGAACACACAATGAGGAGAGGATAGTTTTTTCAATAAATGGCACTGGGAAAACTGTATATCCACATGTAGAAGAATGAAATTGCACCATTATCTTACATCACATAAAAAAATCAACCCAAAATGTATTAAAGACTTAAATATAAGACCTGAAACTATAAAACTCCTAGAAGAAAACATAGCAGAAAATCTTCTTGACATTGGTGTTGGCAGTGATTTCTTGGATATGACACCAAAAGCACAAGCAACAAAAGCAAAAATAGACACAAGGGACTACCTGAAACTAAAAAGTTTCTGCACAGCAAAGGAAACAATCACAGAATGAAAAGGCAACTTACAGAATGGGAGAAAATACTTGCAAACCATATATCTGACAAGGGTTTGATATTCAAAATATGTAACGAGCTCCTACAACTCAAGAGCAAAAAACTAAAATAATCTGATTAAAATATGGGCAAAAACTTGTATAGGCATTTCTCCAAAGAAGGTATACAAATGGCCAACACATATATGGAAAAGTACTCAACATCACTAATCATCAGGGAAATGAAAATCAAGTGAGATATCACCTCACACTTGTTAAGATGGCTATTATCAAAAAAAAAAAACCCCAAAAAACCAAGAGACAAGTGTTGGTGAAGAGATAGATAGAGAAATTGGAACTCTTATACACTTCTGTTGGGATGTAAAATGGTGCAGTCTCTATGGAAAACAGTATAGAGATTCCTCAAAAAATTAACACTAGAACTACGAATATGATCTATCAATCCAACTTCTGGGTATTTATCCAAAAGAATTGAAATCAGGATATTGAAGATATATCTGTACTCCCATGTTCATTGTAGCATTATTCACAATAGCCAAGAAGTGGAAACAACCTAAATGTCTATCAACAGGTGAATAGATAAAATGTGGTATATAATACAGTGGAATTTTATCCAGCCTTTAAGAAGGAGGAAATTCTGCCATATGTGACAACACGGATGAACGTGGAGGAGATTTTGTTGGTGAAATTGGTTGTCACAGAAGGACAGATACCACATGATCGCAATTATATGAGCTATTTAAACTATTTAAACCACTGCATCAAGCTCATAGATGAGGAGAGTAAAATGGTGGTTGCCAAGGGATTGGGGGAGGGGAGCTTGTTGTCCAGTGGGTATAAAATTTTGATTATGCAAGATGAGTAAGTTCTAGAGATCTGCTGTACAACGTAGTGCCTGTCGTTAGCAATACTGTACTGCGCGCTTAAAAAAATGTGGTAAGAGAGTAGATCTCATATTAGATGTTCTTTTTACTGCCACCCTCCCCCAGAAAAGAAAAAACAAGGGGGCATAAGGAAACATATGTTTATTACCTTGATTGTGGTAATGGTTTCACAAGTGTATGCATGTGTCCTAACTCATCAAATTGTACACATTAAAGTATGTGCAGTTTTGTATATCAATTATACTTCAGTAAAGCTGAAGAGAGAGAGAGAGAAAAGAAAGGAAGGAAGGAGGAAGAAAGGAAGAAAGAAAGGAGACAAAAGGAAAGAAAGAAAGGAAGGAAAGAAGAAGACAGCTGTTCGAGGAGGGGAGAGAGTTTTCTCCTTTCAGGACTAATGATGAGTGCAGTGTTTCTCATCCCGTTCCCCTTCTGGGGTCTTGGTTTTCATTTATTTGCATGCTGCTTTTATGCCCAGCTTTTTTCCCTTGAAGGAAAGCATCTCAGTTACACAAAAGGGAAGGAAACTTGAAATGCATTGTTTCTTTTTAGTTTGAAAAATTAATTTGTGAACAGAGATTGTGTTTGGAGCCTAAGATATTTGGGTATTTTTTCCTAACTTCTCTTTGATGATACTTAAAAGTCAAGCTAGGCAGCTCATCGTAACTTTTGAGGTGTGCCCGGGGAGGGGAGGGAGGATGAGGGATACATCTATAAGTAATAATGATAATAATTATATATAATATAAAATATATTCTTTATTATATATTATTGTTGTATAGTATTTATGCCATTTAATATATTATTTGTAGATTATATTCTGTATTATAAGATATACTAATATATAATAATTAACAAAATACAGTTATATATACAATAGGTAATGATGTAATATATGTAATAATTAATGTATGTAATTATTATATAAATATTAAAACTATAATATAAATTAATTATTACCTTATATATGCAATAATAGTTGTACTTTATTATTACTTAATAAATTTTTACTGTTATTACTTATGTAATATATATATTGTATGTATATATATAGAGAGAGAGAGAGAGACAGAGAGAAGAGATTTATCACAGGAATTGGCTTGAGACCCAGGAAAACCAGTGGTGTAATTCAGTCTGAATCCAAAGACATGGAAACAGGGGAGCAGCTGATGGTGTAAATCCCAGTCCGAGGGCAGGAGAAGATGAGGTGGGATGTCCCAGCTCAAGCTGTGAGGCAGAAATAAAAGCTGGAGGTGGGGGGTGAATTTCTCCTTCCTTTGCCTTTTATTCTACTAAGGCCCTTAATGGCTTGGATGATACCCACCCACACTGGGGAGGGTGGAATCTACTTTACTGAGTCCACTGATTCCAATGCTAATCTCACCTGGAAACAACCTCACAGGCACACCCAGAAATAATATTTAATCTGGGCATCCTATGGCCGGTCACGTGGACACATAAAATTAACCATCACACCGTGCTTTTACTTAATCCTCGTGACAACCCTATGAGTCAGTCCTGTTATTAGTATTTCTATTCACAGAGGAGGAAACTGAGGCTCAGAGAGGTTAAGTGACTGACCCCAGCTCACCCGCACCCTTGTATCCGTTTCCCAGGACTTGTGTGACAAATAACCACAAACTGGGTGGCTTACACCAGCGAACGTTTACTCTAGATTTCTGGAGCCTAGAAGTCTGAAATCATCAAGGTGTCTGCAGGACCGTGCTTCCTCTGAAGGCTCTAGGGAAGAATCCTTCCTTGCCTGTTCTAGCTTCTTAGTTGTACCAGAAGCTGTGGTGTTCCTTGCCTTGTAGCTGCATCACTCTAGTCTCTGCCTCCATCTTTACGTGTGGCCTCTTCCCTCTGTGTGTCCTCTTCTTATAAGAACACCCGTCATTGGATTTAGGGCCCAATCCTAACCCAGTCTGACCTCATCTGAACTTAAGTGCAACTGCAGAGATCCTATTTCTAAGTAAGATCATAGTCTAAGGTTCCGGTGGACACAAATTTTTGGAGGACACCATTTAACCACTACAACAGGTCTGACTGTTCATTCAGAGCCGAGTCTTCTCCGCTGCCTTATACAGGCTAGCATCTAACGTGGAGGGATTTCCTCGGAGGGGTGCCCAGGCCTGGAGGAACAGGGGAAGGTGGTCTGGGAGCAGGGAGAAAATTGCACCGGTGTGGTGATGTTCGGCTTTGCTAACATTCTTTAGAGTATTTGGCATGTAAGCTTTCTTCACAGTCATGTCTTCATGGGGGATTTTACCTTTTATCAAAACTAAATAGCTGTCTGGCCCATTTAATGACTTTTATTTCTCAGTCCTCTTTGATGACAACCTGGAGTTCTTTCTTTCTATTTGTGTTCGGTCAGTATATCTTGGGGCATGATTTTAATGGGTCTGGGTTGTATTATTTTAAGCATATTTTGTTCAGGTGGAGAGACTATAGCATTTTCTACCCCATTGGGAGGTTGTTTTTTTGCCTTTGGAGGTGAGAGAGGAGTAAGAGAGGGAGGGAATGGGGTCCAGACCCCCAGAGGATACAAGGACACTGCCCCCACTTCCCTGTGTTCTTTTGTCTTCATGGTTACCCAGTGAGTAGGTGGGATTATCTCCATTTTACCGCACTGGAAGCTGAGATGTTAAGTAACCTCTCCATGGTCACGTGGCTCATTGGTGGCACAGCAGGATGACGTCACTATGGCAGCTGCCTCTACTTCCCACTTGCACCAGGAGAGGAAGGCAGCAGATAGGAGCAGCAGTGAAAAAGATCAGGATGAGGACACCGATGTAGGAATATCTGGTTACCAAGATGGTCTTGTTCCAAATGACAGAAAACAAATTTATCCTTATTTACGCATGCAAAGGAGGAGATAGGGATTTATTAGCCCCTGTAACTGGGAATTCTGGGGGTTTCAATGGTGTCTTCAAGACCCTGCCCCCCTGTCTATCTTGTAGACAGGCTTTCTCATCTGATAGCTAAGATGGTAGCTGGAGAAAGAAGCTCTTCCTGGAAAGTTCCATCAGAGACATCTTAGGAAAGTCTCTGGTCTGGTTTGAGGCATGTGCCTGTCTCTGAACACATCACAAGGGCCTAGGGTTTGTGAGTGGCCTCGTCTCAATCCCATGCCTGCTTGCGCTGTAGCAGAGTAGGATCACCCTGGTCCACGCGGGGTGGGGTTCACACACAGACGAGGAGTTCTGTTCCCACAAACAGTGGGTTGGGATGCTACACAGATGCCCAGAGGTGGTGGTGGTCTCGCCAGGAGAGTAGATGGCTTCAGCCCAGGAATCATAAAGAGAAGGAAAAGCAGGAACCACAGGACCAGCTGTTGGGAATGCCCGGGGTGCAGGTCTGAGGAGCACTCAGAAATAGGGGAACCTGGAAGGAGGCCCAGTTGAAATAAATACCATGTTATTCCACAGGGTTAAGTGCTAGTGGGAAGTTCAGGCATCTACTCTAGGCACTGTCTGAGCTAAGACTGCATCCAGGTGGAGGCTGTCTCAGTCAGCTTGGGCGGCTGTTAACAAAGATACGATAGACTGGGGGCTCGAACAATAGACGTTTGTTTCTCACAATCTGGAGGCTGGGAAGTCTGAGATCAGGGCGCTCGTATGGTCGAGTTCTGGGAAGGGCCCGCTTCCTGGTTCAGACCTCTGCCTTCTCACTGTGTCCTCACATGACAGCAGAGAGAGAGGGATGGCTCTCTTCCTCTTTTTCCAAGAATGCTAATCCCGTCCTGGGGTTCCACCCTCATGACCTTTTAACCTCCCAAAGACTGCACCTCTGAGTACCATCACCTTCAGGCTTCCACATATGAATTTTGGGGGGACACAAATACTCAGTCCATAGCAGAGGGCTGGCAACAGCCCAGCCAAAGATGGAGAATTAGTTCTTAGATGGACCAGTAGGATGCTTTAGCCTTGATATGTATAAAAATCAGCCAATTAAGTTTCAAGGCCTGCCTAGCCATCGTCAAGAGTTAACTTCAGGAGAAATCCACCCTTGACTCTAAATTCTGGCGGATTCCCTATCCTGCCCTCAGCCCCAGAGTGTGCAGGTGGTGAATGCACAGGTAGAGGCAATCCTGATGGCCTTCTTGGTGTTGGAACAGAGGCCGCCATTGCAGAGCTCCAGCACAGGGCCATCTTGCTGAGGAAGGAGAGAATGCCGTTTAGCTCGAAGGAATTGGCTCCCTTGACCTCCAGCTCCAGTGCAGACAGGAAAATGTCCTTTTCCTGGAATCAGCAAATGTCCACACGCAGATGCGTGGGCCGGAGAAAGTAATTTCAGACACGCTGCTGCAACTTTGATAGGATTTGGGTCCCATGTGCTGTGACAGCCCAGGAAGTGACAGCATCCGGGAGGCAGCTTCTCAGCTGAGCTGTAATGAGCATCAGGGTAGAAATGCATTCGTTCTTTTACTTGTGATCTTCTGCCATCTCTCACTTTTCCCTTTGTGATCACATCACGGAGTCGAGTCCTTTCCAAAGTCAGCTGCAGTGTCAGGGCGCCACTGTTTCCTTCTGCTAGGCATGGTGTCTGCGGTTTTGAGTTAGTGAGAAAATTATATATTTTTTCTGATATCAGAAAAATCCATTTTGACCTAACCACTTCCCCATGTGGGAACAATTTATGATTTTCTAGTCGATGTTTTGAAACTTCATTTGAAATTAAAAAAAAAAGTGACCCATAGATTTCAGGTTAGCCTCCTGGGATGAAGATGGGTCACCTGCCAGAGCCAGTTCTGTTCTGGAACAAACCTGATTTCTTGTCATCCCTACTAGGGTCTGGGTTACAGGACCCTATGTGTTAACCCTGATGTGTTAACTGTTTCTTTCTCAAGGTTCTCCAAGCTTCCCTTGTTGGTGAGTTGAGAAGGCCCCCTTCCTCGGGCTCCTGGGTCTTCGCTAAACCTTGCTTTCATGGGGACATACCCCAGAGGCATCCACGTGGTTCAGGCCGTCTAATGAAATCCCAGACTCATTCAGTGGGATGCTTTCTTACATGAACTCAAGCTCAGGCAAAAGCTTGTTCATTCCAATGACAACTGGCACACTTGCAACTCCCAACCACGAGAGTGGGACCAACGTGGGCTACTTTATTTTCAGTTCAGTTTAGCAAACGTTTGGGGTTTGAGACACAGCCACGTGGGGACCTTTGAGCCTGCCGGGAGAGATCAGGGTCTCAGCAGAGTGTGCGGAAGAGCAGCGCTAGGGAGAAGGGAAAGGAAAGGGTGGTGTTCTTGGCTCTCCTGATAGGTCCAGCATCTAGTGCTGGGTCAGGCACATGGCAGACGCTCTTTCCATGTGCAATGGATGGATGGATGGGTGGATGGATGGAAGGAAGAGCCTCAGCCAGACTGGGGAGCTTAGAGCATGTTTATACACCAAAAGGAAAACCTTGCAAGAGGGCAGAGGAGGGGAGGAATGCTTGCAGATAGGTTGGGGGTTGGGGAGAATGTCCCATATGGACTCCGGGTTTGGGTGATGAGTCCACCTAAAGGGGAAGAGGTGTCTGCGTCTTTGGGGAGGGTCAGGTTTCAGGGACAGCAAATGAGGTTGGGGGGTGGGTTTGCTGCAAAGAGGCTGACGCCACATGGAATTCTAACCTACTGTGGGACGGGGTCTTTGAGGCCACTTGGGGAGGGTTTGCTTGGGGGAGAGAGGCTTTCCAGGAGGGAGGGGCACTGGGCAGGGTGGGGGTGAGGTTCAGAAAGGACTGATGGCAGGAGGGCTTCTGAGTGTGACCAGGACACACAGGCGGGGGGTGGCCTTAGCTGGAAGAGCCCTCCCAGAGCCCAGGTGGGAAGAGCAGCTCTGATGCATCTCAGCCATGTGCTTCCCAGGACTCATTTGTTCTCCTCCTTCCCCTTAAAATTGTGATTCTAGTTTTTATCATGGATTAATTATATTAATTTTATTGTACCATAAGCTACCTTCAAGTTATTCTCATATATGGTACATACATATAAATCCGTTTGCTAAAAAAAAAAAAAAAGCTCTTCATCAAGCTTAAAAAGCCACACTCGCCTTTCAGGGAGTTAGTATTGATGTGTACTTGGGTAAGATTTTCTTCCCATCTATTCCAGACAAAGCAGTTTCTTAAAGAGTTCTAGGCAAAGAGTTCTGTGAGTTTTCATGGTTAGAAGATTCTCTCTCTTCTGTGTAACTGTGCTACCCACTGCTGTTCAAATCCATTTTCTTTTTGTCCTTTGGTGGAGAGGCTTTAAAATCAGTGCATATGTTTTTTGAAAGGAAATTCTGAGCTGTTTTTCATAAGTGACTGAAACTGATGGAAATGAAAAACGTTAGAGCACTCAATTAGGAGGCTTGGGATTCAGGGTTTATTGGGGCTTGAAGCTTATACAATTTTGGCTCCCTCTTTAAGGAAAAGAATGTAAAATTAGAAATACAGAATTAGGTGCAAAATAAATATTTATCGAGAATGAGAAAAAATTGTAAAAAAAATGCCAAGTTAAAAAAGCTGACAGGGCTTCCCTGGTGGCGCAGTGGTTGCGCGTCCGCCTGCCGATGCAGGGGAACCGGGTTCGCGCCCCGGTCTGGGAGGATCCCACATGCCGCGGA
>NC_041227.1:69947253-69949208 GCF_002837175.3 Physeter macrocephalus | reverse complement strand
AGCCTGTGCCCCGCAACGGGAGAAGCCGCAGCAGAGGGAGGCCCGCATACCACAAAAAAAAAAAAAAAAAAAAAAAAAAAAAAAAAAAAGCTGACAAATATCATCAACATCACAGATTCCAGGAAAATAATGTTTGTATTAGCTACCCTATATACCTTTATCATCTTTTTTTCTTACATTTTTGGACTACATATTATTTGACTGACTTCATATGACAGCAATTAGGAATATCCTTTTCTGTTGAGAGAATAGAAAGGCATTTGGTCTTTCTTTCAGGATGGTTGATTGATACTTTTTTTTAAGAGTTGATACTTTAGAAAATGAATTTTAGCTTCGCAATTCAATATTGGCCATGTCAGGTACATTTATAAAATGGCTGTCAAATGTAGGGTGACTTCTGTCCATTTGCTATGTGGGCTGTAAGACTACAAGGCATTTCATGATTTTTTGTGGTCACTTGTATTAAATGTACTTTGAATTGATGACATCAGGAGTGTTCTTGGAAGCTGTTGCTATTCCAGGGCAGCATAACGATATCTGGGAGACTGGGAACCATTGTAGACATATTCCACTGAAGCTAAACCAAATGTATTCTTAGCTTAAATTTTCCAAAGCCAAATTCTAATGAAATGCCCCTCCCTCATTGCCCCACCACCAGAACTGTGACAGAGGGCAAACTGGAGGGACAAGAGATAGTCATCTTAGCTGATTGCAACAGAAGTATCTTGCTTTTGCAAATGTTAGAGAAACATCAGACCATGGGCACACACTGCTGGGGCCCTTTCAGAAAGGCCTTGGAAGGGGCCCATGTAAGTGAGGGGCCCCGAAGCTTAAGCTTCAGAAGCTTCATGGTAAATCCAACTCTGCACTCATTGATTACTTCTGAATGTGAATATTTACTAAATCCCCTGGGTGAGGGACCTGGGATAGCACATCCTGGTTTTTTCTCTTTTCTAATAGACCTTTAAATATTCAAAAAAATTTTTTTTCCCTTGAAATAGGCGTTAAGAATCCTTGCCCAAATGATAATTACATTTCCTTACATCTGTGTAGTGGTTTACAGTTTGCAAGGGTTCACAATGCTTGATTTTATTTCATCTCCACTCCAGCCCTGTGAGCTAGACAGGGCCGGTATTATTCCTGTTTGCAAATAAGGAAGCCAGCTCTGAGCTTGCCAGGGTTTTTTCCATCTGCCTCTCAGGAGGAGCATTTGCAGCAGGAGGTATCTAGGTGTGATCAGGGACCAGTGGGCACCAAACCACAGGCCTGTGACTGTGCTAGCTCCGGCACAAGCTGGCTGTAAGTTCTTGCCTTCAGCCTTCCCGAGCCTCAGTTTCCTCATTTGTCAAGGAGACATGATCTCCTAGAGGTGACCTTTAAGGCCATTTTCCTACACTGTCCTCTACTTGATCAAGAAGAGGGTTCCTGCCTCTTGTCTCACATCCAAATAGGAGATGGAGCTTTTACTGTCCTTATTTCTCTGACTCCTGATATCCTTTTACTTCCTGGCATTGTTCTGACGTCCTATCAGGGTCTATTTTCCCAACTGTAAGCCCTGAGCTGGCTGGATCATTGTGGAAATTGTTTTTATGCTCCTTTGATTTCAGAAGCAGAGCTCAGACACGCAGGTATTTAAGCACCTGAATCTCCCCAGATGGTCCCGCCGCGGGCTCACGGGCCCAGTGACAGCACCGTGGCCCTGCTTTTTGGACAGTTTTTTGACTATGGTTCTGCTGCCTCGTCTCCTGCTTTGATGCACGCATTCACCTGGAAATTCCAAGGCTCCCACGATTTCAGAACTGGGTTAGGGTGACATGCATTGTCACCCTAACCCTAACCCTAACCACCCTGCTGGAGGGTGCAGGAGAGGGGAGTCCACTGACCTTGGGAACATTTTGGTTCTGGATATATTTCTTTTTTTTTTTTTTTTTTTTTTTTTTTTTTTTTTTTTTTTG
>NC_041227.1:69938089-69947233 GCF_002837175.3 Physeter macrocephalus | reverse complement strand
TTTTTTTTTTTTTTTTTTGTGGTATGCGGGCCTCCCTCTGCTGTGGCCTCTCCCGTTGCGGAGCACAGGATCCGGACGCGCAGGCTCAGCGGCCATGGCCCACGGGCCCAGCCGCTCCGCGGCATGTGGGATCCTCCCAGACCGGGGCGCGAACCCAGTTCCCCTGCATTGGCAGGCGGACGCGCAACCACTGCGCCACCAGGGAAGCCCCTGGATATATTTCTTTTGATGAGGCTAGCGTTTCATCAGATTTTTCTTTAAAGGATTAAATTAATGCCAAAGCACGATTTGGTTCCTATAGTTGAAAAGACAGTAAACGACATAGTTCAGTGTGCCCATTTTACATATGGGGAAACTGAGGTCCACTGATGAGAAGTCAGGAATCCTGGATGAAACAGATAAGTGGGAACCCGGAATGTGTGTTTAGGCTACCTCCTCCCTGTGTGTCCATCATTGGGCCACACGTCTTTTTCTTTGCAATCTTATTTTGTGCCTAATTATCATATTGGGCATATTTAATGAGGAAATGATTGAGTTTTGAATATTCTGGGGTTTTTTTTGCCTTTACATATATTTACTTATTTAATTTTACATGTAAATATAGAGATACCCTTATATGTATTTCAGTATTTAAATTTAAGTGTTTCTTTTCTTCTCTTAGTTTTTTAATTTCCTTTTTCAAAATGTTATGTTTTTATTATGGTAAAATTCACATAACATAAAATTCATCATTTTAAAGTGTACAATTCAGTGGATTTTAGTATTTTCACAATGTGCTATAACCATCACCACCATCTAATTCTAGAACATTTTCATCACTCCCTAAAGAAACTCCATGCCCATTAGCTGTCGAATATCCCATTTTTAAAGGTTTGCTAAATCATGATGCTGAGCATGTGCTTATATGTGTGTGTGTGTCTTCCTCCAGTGGGTGTATATATTTTGCTTGATAATGATTGTCTTTGGAGAGGTTTCTGTCCAAGCAGGAGGTCCAGGAATGTGCTCATTTTTTGAACCTGCCCTGGATTGCAAAGCCTTCTTTCTCATGGCTGATGCTGTAAGAGTGAACTGGGGAAGGTGCTCTAGGGAGGCCCTTAGCAGAGGCTGGAGGGGTGGTGGGTGGGGAGAGAGAGTGGAGCCCGTGGAGGCCCCTCTGCTTTCCAAACCCTGATGAGCCAGCCCAGCACAGCAAGGAAGAGAGTTGAGCTGCAGAGGGGCTGCCTGCAGAGAGGCAGTGAGCCAAGGTCCTGGGTGGCTGGTCTATTAAAAGCTCCCTCCACAGTTTTGACAAAAGCACCAGTGTTGGCTGGTCACATCCTGATTTAGATCCTTAGCTTCTGTCTCTGAAAACCCTCCCTGAAGGTCCATTTGCATGTGTTATTAGATTCTCTCTGCGTCTGTCTGCTGTGGACTACGTACTCCAGTTCTGCAAACTTATAGGTGCAGACTCCAGAGAGCTGCATCCGTTTCTAAAAGGTGATAATTGGAAACAGTATGGTTAGATAGATGTAATGCTGATAGACACAGTGCTCATCTAGGCTCTCTGCCTGCTGTGTGACCCTGGCCAAGTCACTTGCCTTCTCTGAGGTTTGATTTGCTCGTTTTTAAAAATTTTTATTTTATACTGGGGCATAGTTGATTAACAATGTTGTGTTAGTTTCAGGTGTACAGCAAAGTGAGTCAGTTAACATATACATGTATCTATTCTTTTTCAAATTTTTTTCCCATTTAGGTTTTTTACAGAATATTGAGCAGAGTTCCCTGTACTATACAGTAGGTCCTTGTTGGTTATCTGTTTTAAATATAGTAGTGTGTACATGTCAATCCCACACTCCCAATCATTTTTATTTATTTATTTTTATTTTTTAACATCTTTATTGGAGTATAATTGCTTTACAATGTTGTGTTAGTTTCTGTTGTACAACAAAGTGAATCAGCTATATGTATACATATGTCCCCATATCCCCTCCCTCTTAAGTCTCCCTCCCTCCCACCCTCCCTATCCCACTCCTCTAGGTGGTCACAAAGCCTTGAGCTGATCTCCCTGTGCTATGCGGCTGCTTCCCACTAGCCATCCATTTTACATCTGGTAGTGTATATATGTCAACGCTACTCTCTCACTTCGTCCCAGCTTCCCCTCCAATCATTTTTAAGTGAGTTGGTTGGAATAAATGGTCTAGAAGTAATAATACCTATTTCATAGGAATTGCTGTCAGGATTAAATGAGATAGTGCATGAAAATCCTTTGTCAAAATGCCTGGCACAAAGCTTAAGTGCCCCCAAATGGTTATTGATAGAAATGTACTTATGATTATTAATATATTCACCTTAATAAACTGGTTTATCCATCCAGAGTTAACGCCCAGTTTCCCCAACACCATTTGGTAAATAATGGCGTCCTTAATTTGTGACACCTTTTTTTTTTTTCCATATATTAAGTTCTTATGTATTCTTGGCCTGCTGCTGGACTGGTTTTATTCTCTTGGTCTGTTTGCTGATCATTTTATTAGAATAACATAATTTAATGATTATGGTTTATTAAACTATCTTGGAGTAATGCTTCTCACAATTTAAAAAGAATTTTGAGTCTTCTTACCTTCCTATTCTTCTGTGTACTCTTAAGAACTATTTTGTTGGGTTGCCCCCAAATTCTAGTGGGAATGATTAGCACCCAGGTCTATTATAGCTGTGTCTTGGTTTGTGAAAACTTGGCTGCTTCACGATATTGTCTTACCATCTGGAGAAAGGGTGTACCTCTTCATTGGTTTAAATATTTTCTATCTTTCTAAATATTTCTTGCCAGGGTTATTCCTACACACTTATTTTTTTAATTGAGGCATAATTGACATATAACATTGCATTAGCTTCAGGTAATGACTATACATGATTTTATATATATATAATTATATATAATCTGTATAACTGTATATAATCTACATATCTTGCAAAATGATCACCACATTAAGTCTAGTTATAGAAATATATGTAGTATATTATAATATGAAATGTGCTTATGTATGTGTATATATGTGTGTAAACACGCACAGTTTTGTTTCACTGTGTGACACGACCTTGGCCCCTATCATGACACATGAGCCTGCCACGCCAGTAGATTCCTCCTCTCAAAGCTACAGATGTCAGGAAAGATGGGAACCTAGTTCTTTTTTTTTTCTGTACGCGGGCCTCTCACCGCTGTGGCCTCTCCCCTTGCGGAGCACAGGCTCCGGACGCGCAGGCCCAGCGGCCACGGCTCACGGGCCCAGCCGCTCCGCGGCATGTGGGATCCTCCCAAACCGGGGCACGAACCCGTGTCCCCTGCATCGGCAGGCGGACTCCCAACCACTGCGCCGCCAGGGAAGCCCGGGAACCTAGTTCTTTAGCCCAATTCCTGCCTGCCTGCTGGCGTTCTTCTACTCTTGCATTGGTGGATTAAAGAGAAGCCTGTACTTACCCCCATTGTGGATTAAGTGAAAACTCTCAAGGCTCTTCTTTCCCTGTTGGGAAGGCACATCTCACACACATGGTGCCACTACAGCCTCTACTTTTGGCCATGCTCTTTTTTGGGAGCCACAGTTTCAAAACTGATCTTACGAAACAGGAAGGAGTTGCCTGGAAATGTTCGTAAAGATCTTACTCCTAATAGACCTAATCTGGAAACAACCCAAATGTCAATCAACAGGTGAATGAATAAACTATTATATTCATGTTGTGGGGTATTATTCAGCAATGAAAAGGAATGAACTGCCAATGTGTGCAACAAAATGGGTGAATCTAAAAAATTTCATGTTTAACAAAAGAAGCACCTACAATAGGATTCCATTTCTAAAAAGTTCTAGAAGAGCAAACGTAACCTCTGGTGATGAAGTGACAATGCGGTGTTTGTCTCTGGGGTCATATGGGCACTTTCTCATGAGCTGGAAGTAAGTGTTCTCGATCTTGTTACACATCAGGTCTTTAGAAGCACTGAACTTTTGATCTGTGTATTTTATTGTATGTAAGTTTTACATCAGTAAACTACATGGTCATGCTTTTGCAAAAAAAAAAAAAAATAGGAGGAGTGAGATACTATTTCACAACCACTAGGCTATAGTCAAACAAGCAGAAAATAACAGATATTGGTGAGGATGTGAAGAAATTGGAAACCTTGTACATCGCTGGTGAGAATGTAAATGGTGCAGCCAGGTGGAAGAGTCTGGTGGTTCCTCAGAAAGTTACACGTAGAATTACCCTTTGACCCAGCAGTTCCACTCCTAGGTATACACCTCAAAGAATTGAAAACAGGTATTCAAACAAATACTTATGCACAATACTTGTTTACAACAACCAAAAGGTGGAAACAACCCAAATATCCATCAGTGGATAAATGGATAAACAGAATGTGTTATATCCATACATGGAATACTATTCAGTCATAAAAAGGAATGAAGTTCTAATGTACTCTGCGATGTGGATGAACCTCAAAAACATTATGCTAAGTGAAAGAATCCCCCCCAAAGTCATATTGTGTGATTTCATTTATATGAAATATCTAGAAAGCAGATTAATGGTTGCTAGTGGCTTGGGGGAGAGAATAGGATGTGACTGTCTAGTGGGAATGGAGTCCCCTTATGAGTGAAGAAAATGTTTTGGGACTAGATGTGTTGGTTGTACAGTGTTGTGGATGTACTTAATGCACTCCGATACATTTAAAATGGTTCATTTTATGTTATGTGAATTTCACTTCAATTTAACAAAATCAATACAATAAGAATGAAAAATTTGGGGAACAAAGAAATACGGTAGCCAAAATAAAATATGAATTTGATTCAAAAAAAGATGTACTGAAGTTGAAGTTGAGAGCCTGCCTCAGGAGGCATGGAAGAGTCTTAGCATCACACATCTGTGCTTTCAGTGGGACACTGATAGAAATTTATCTTGAGTATGGGGACGCCTGTTTCAAAGTTGACAGACGAATGCATTTTAATCCCAAGATACGGAACGTGATTTTAAAAAATAGTAGCTGCCTAAGGGAGCTGGGCAGGGAAACGGGGCTGATGGTGTGACGGTGGATCTGCACATCTCCGTGAGGGGGCCCGTGAGTGTTTTCACACCGGTAACTCGTGGATGCTGAGTTACTGCGCTGTAACTGACTAGCAGAGTTATGATCGCGAGGGGGCGGGGCCTCTCAGCCACACACACAGAGAAAGAAAGACTCAGCCCCCACGACCTTAATTAGAGCACCTGGGCCCACTCCTCAGTTTACAGGTGAGCAGCCTGCGCCCTGGAGAGTGAAGGACTTGTGAAGAGCTGAGTCCCACCTAGATCAGTGCTCTTGGCACTTTATCAACTTTTCTCCTGGGCGTTTTTTTTTTTTTTTTTAATATTTATTTATTTGGTTGCGCTGGGTCTTAGTTGCAGCAGGCGGGCTCCTTAGTTGCAGCATGCGAACTCAATTCCCAGTTGCAGCTTGCATGTGGGATCTCGTTCCTCGACCAGGGACGGAACCCGGGCCCCCTGTACTGGGAGCGCAGAGTCTTAACCACTGCGCCACCAGGGAAGTCCCCTGGGCGTTGTTTTGATCCACCTGGATTATTGTCACGAGTCCTCGTGTACAGAGAGCATGGGAACTGCCTTTTATGAAGCTGCCTCCAATGAGCTAGGTGCTCATCAAACTCATGAATTCCTCGCAGTGGACCTATGAGGTGGGGATTATCTGCCCCACTGAACAGGTAAGGAAACTGAGGCTTATGCCAAAAGGATTTGTGACACGATGAACCCCACTCCCTGGCCCTGTGCCTCCGTAATAATACAACCTTGGTTTTCGTTGTGTAGATTCAATAGGTATCTGCTGTATGCCAGACACTGGACACACATGTTTTGCGCTCAAGGCGTGTGCAGGCTGCCCCATGATGCAATCAGTGCTGTTTCTTTCACAGTTGGAGAATCAATTGGGGTTTAGTGCAGGCATGATGTGCAGTGGACAGAATGGCAGGGGTCAGGGCAGCCGTGTGTCCTTCACGTGCCTGTGCTTTTAGTTCTTTGGAGGAAATGATTCACCCTCATAATCACAGCATAACAGAGCCTGCCCTTTCTTCAAGCCTGGCACCAATGGAGAAAAATGTCTGCTATGTTCAATCAGACCCTTGAGGGAGATGATTTAAGTTGCTTTGATAACAACCTTTGGGAGTTGGGGCTCCTTTTAATAATTTAGGGTGAAAGAATGTATGGTCTCATTACAGAGAGGAGGTGGATTTGGGCTCCAGCCTTGAAGTCTTTCTTTCTACAAGGAGACTTGTTGAGTTTAAAAATCAATATGACACTGAAATGCATGCTGGGAAACGAGATCTGTCTGCCTTTTTTGGCGTGTTCCTCCATCTCTGCCAGAGCAAACGTGGCTGAGCTTTTCCGAATCACTGACTATTGTACGTTCATGGACTTGGACAGGATAACAAGTGGAAGGGGGTTATTTTCTGATCCTAGTAAGTGAGAAACAGCTGTTCCTCCTAGCTTGGGAGGCAAGTCGTTTGTTTTTTCCACGCACACTCGCACACGTATACACATATCGTTATCAACATGCTGCAAGGGAAAATTAAAAATTGCACACGGTGGAACTTTCCTGATGGTGCAGTGGTTAGGACCCTGCACTTCCACTGCAAGGGGCACGGGTTCAATCCCTGGTTGGGGAACTAAGGTCCCACATGTTGTGTGGCGTAGCCAAAAAAAAATTGCATACGGTATTTCTAAAAGGGGAAGAAGAGGAAAGGGATTTCCAGAGATCCAACTGTGATCTCCATTGCTGCATCTCCTCATAATGTGGACACTGTGTGTACACATCCTGGGCATACAGAGCGTGTTCCTTGGGTGGACTCGAGGCTGGCCTTGAGCTTCTGGGACCTCCCTGCATCCTCCAGCTGGAGCTAAGGAGACATTAGCTGCTCTGATGGCCTTGGAAACTGGAATGGGTCCTTTTCCATAACTTATCATCTGGCATTTATTTCACTATACCAGACACTTACGTTTATTTTATTTTATTTATTTATTTTTACATCTTTATTAGAGTATAATTGTTTTACAATGTCGTGTGAGTTTCTGCTGTACAACAAAGTGAATCAGCTATATGTATACATATACATATACATATTTTAAAACAAATAATATTTACTCCATTAACATTTAAAATAATTATTGACAGGGAAGGGTTTGCTACTGCCATTTTGTTATTTCCTGTTAGTCTTATAGTTCTTTTGTCTTTCAACAGGTGTAAAGTTTCCGTTAAGCAAGAGGAATATGTTCTAGAGATCTGCTGTGCAATGTTGCACCTGTAGTTAACAATGTAATAGTGGACACTTAATAGTCTGTTAAGAGGGTAGATCTCATGTTAAGTGTTCTTACCACAATACAATAAAATTCAGAAAAAAAAGAATGGTGTAAATGGTAGATAAATTAAGGAGTATGCATCCGTGAAAAAGGAATTTAACTATCATCTGAATTAACCACTTATTGGCAGCTTATGCTTTTTACCCAGGAGAGGAAGGTTAAGAACTTGCTATGGACAGTAACTTTGAAAAAATTGTCTTAGTAGGTATAGAGTGTGATCACAAGCAATGAGATAGTTTCTTAAACATATACTTCAATTTTTATTTCAAAATGAGTGTTCTCTAACTTAGTTATAACTAACGTTGATCACGGTGGAATATTATACAGTCATTTCAGTGCTTGAAAGATACAAACATAAAAGTGCTAGGCTGTGTGTGCGCACACAACCCTCTCTTGATTGTTCTTGACACTTAAGTCTTCTTGTCTTTTGCTACCAAGCTCAGATCCTATAACTACATAGAGTGTTACCGCAGTGGGGAGAGATAGCTGGGCTGATTTGGTGAAAATCTGGAAATACTATTTTCCTGGGTTTTATTAGTTTTAGTGAATTTATTATTTTCAGAAACATAGCATGACTCTGCTGTTAAAAAAATTGTCTAAAGTTGAGACTTTGTTGAACTTGCGTTGTTTCATGCATTTGTTGTCTGGAGCAGTGATGCGATTTTCATGCATGTAATTAGTATAGTAAGATCCTTAAAAATATGATGGCTTCTGTAGGTCAGGCATGGACTTAATTGCTTTCTTTTCATTTTCTTCACAAATTAGACCACAGTGAAATTAGCCAGCCCATTTGGAGTGAATGATCCCTAACTCTGAATTGGAAGGGGGTCTATTCATGACCGTGGCTTGAATATACATTGGGATGCTTGAGGGGGAAAGCAGGCATGGTCAAATACAAACATGGTATTTTTTCCAACTTGTGTTGGAAAGATGTCTGACTCTAATCTTTCTCGTTAATGTGGTAATTATAGATACTTAGCACACTGATCTGTTACTTGGAAGCGATTCACATAGTCTCTGGTATCGGGGAATTACTCTCTTTGTTTCTGCACGACTCAGATTAGGTTGGACTCCCCTTCATCAAATTTAAAGCCCTTAAATTTGATGAAGAGCCACATTCCTTGCAAAATTTGACCCCAAACATTGGAGATTAGCCCTTGGAATTTCTCTTTCTAGAAGTAGAAGTCTGACAACAAACCTTGGTGCATTTTTCTCTCCAGGATCCAAAGAATAGCTAAACTCCTCGGGGAGAACTCTAAGGCAAGTATTTTAAAAACAACCACATTACAGTCGTCTGGAGACTGCAAACAAGAGTCAGCTCTTATTTTTCTACACGTGTCTCAGGGAGCGCACGTGTGGATTTGAGTCCATTAAAATACGAAACAAGGTTGTCTCTCAAGAATGGACGCAGAGCTTTTCACTTTTAATTTCTCTCACTCATCTCTCAAGCACACCTTGCTAGTTTGACCCAAAACACACCTCATAATATTCAATTGTATATATGTGCCACATCTTCTTTATCCATTCATCTGTTGATGGACTCGTAGGTTGCTTCCATGTCCTGGCTATTGTAAATAGAGCTGCAATGAACATTGTGGTACATGACTCTTTTTTTTTTTTTTTGTGGTACGCGGGCCTCTCACTGTTGTGGCCTCTCCCGTTGCGGATCACAGGCTCCGGACGCGCAGGCTCAGCGGCCATGGCTCACAGGCCCAGCCGCTCCGCGGCATGTGGGATCCTCCCAGACCGGGGCGCGAACCCGGTTCCCCTGCATCGGCAGGCGGACGC
>NC_041227.1:69919121-69937635 GCF_002837175.3 Physeter macrocephalus | reverse complement strand
CATAGCACAGGGAGATCAGCTCGGTGCTTTGTGACCACCTAGAGGGGTGGGATAGGGAGGGTGGGAGGGAGGGAGACGCAAGAGGGAAGAGATATGGGAACATATGTATATGTATAAATGATTCACTTTGTTATAAAGCAGAAACTAACACACCATCGTAAAGCAATTATACTCCAATAAAGACGTTAAAAAAAAACCAAAACACACCTCGTTTCTGCTCTTTGGGTAGCCACCAACTTGATTTTTGCAAGCATTCCTTCTTCAGAGAATCAGCAGAACTCAAGCAATTTTTATTCATTCACTGATTCTTTTGCTCTTTTACCCAACAAATAATTTCTGAGCATTTACAAAGTGCCAGGCATGGCTTAGGCTCTGGGAACCCAAAGTTCCAGGCCTCTAGAGCTTATTTTCTGTGGAGACTGACAAACAAATACCTACGTAAGATAGCAATGAGGGCTAGAAAGAAAAGAAAGCAGATCAGGGGGATGGAGGCTAGTGGGAGGTCCTGCCTCCCTTTTTTAAAAAAGTTTATATGAATACTTTAATTTTTTTATCAGCAATGCCTCTAGGATACTTTATTTTTATTTATTTTTTTAAAAATTTATTTATTTATTTTTACAGTAGGTCCTTGTTGGTTATCTGTTTTAAATATAGCAGTGTGTACATGTTAATCCCAAACTCCCGATCTGTTTGCCGCCCGCCCCCCGCCCCCCGCCCCCCCCCACCTTAACCATAAGTTCATTCTCTAAGTCTGTGAGTCTGTTTCTATTTTGTAAATAAGTTCATTTGTATCATTTTTGTTTTTTAGATTCCACATGTAAGCACCTTCTTTAGAGTGACATTTGAGCAAAGATCTCAAAGTAGCAAGGGCTGAAGCCATACAGACATCTGGGGAAAGGGGACTTTAGTTAGAGGAAACAGCACTTGCAAAGGCCCTGAGGCAGGAGCCAGAAAATAGAAGGACTCGCCAAAGGAGACTGAAAATAAACCACTGGTGAGATGGGAGGAAAAACCAGGAGAGGTTGGCATCCTGGGATGGTGATGGGAAAGAAATGTTTCAGGGAGGAAGGGGTAAAATCCTATGAATATTCAGGATTTAAGGTGGTCTAGAAAGGTAAACTGAGAGAGAGAAAGGGAGAGAAAAAGAGAGAGATTTATTATAGGAATTGGCTTGAGACCCAGAAAAGACAGTGAGGTGATTTAGGCTGAGTCCGAAGGCCTAGGAACCAGGGGAGCCGATGGTGTAAAAATCACACCCAGGGGGCTTCCCTGGTGGCGCAGTGGTGGAGAGTCCACCTGCCGATGCGGGGGACGCGGGTTCGTGCCCCGGTCGGGGAAAATCCCACATGCCGCGGAGCGGCTGGGCCCGAGAGCCATGGCCACTGAGCCTGCGCGTCCGGAGCCTGCCAGTCCGAGGGCAGGAGAAGATGAGGTGGGATGTCCCAGCTCAAGCTGTGAGGCAGAAATAAAAGCTGGAGGTGGGGGGTGAATTTCTCCTTCCTCTGCCTTTTATTCTACTAAGGCCCTTAATGGCTTGGATGATACCCACCCACACTGGGGAGGGTGGAATCTACTTTACTGAGTCCACTGATTCCAATGCTAATCTCACCTGGAAACAACCTCACAGGCACACCCAGAAATAATATTTAATCTGGGCATCCTATGGCCGGTCACGTGGACACATAAAATTAACCATCACACCGTGCTTTTACTTAATCCTCGTGACAACCCTATGAGTCAGTCCTGCTATTAGTATTTCTATTCACAGAGGAGGAAACTGAGGCTCAGAGAGGTTAAGTGACTGACCCCAGCTCACCCGCACCCTTATATCCGTTTCCCAGGACTTGTGTGACAAATGACTACAACCAAGGTGACTTACACCAACAAACGTTTATTGTAGATTTCCGGGGCCTAGAAATCTGAAATCAAGATGTCTGCAGGGCCATGCTTCCTCTGAAGCCTCTAGGGAAGAATCCTTCCTTGCCTCTTCTAGCTTCTTAGTTGTACCAGAAGCCGTGGGTGTTCCTTGCCTTGCAGCTGCATCACTGCAATCTCTGTCTCCATCTTCCCTCTGTGTGTCTGTCCTCTGTTTTTTTTAAAAATAAATTTATTTATTTATTTATTTTTGGCTGCGTTGGGTCTTCGTTGCTGCGCATGGGCTTTCTCTAGTTGTGGTGAGTAGGGGCTACTCTTTGTTGCAGTGCGTGGGCTTCTCATTGCGGTGGCTTCTCTTGTTGAGGAGCACGGGCTCTAGGCATGTGGGCTTCAGTAGTTGTGGCATGTGGGCTCGGTAGTTGTGGCTCGCGGTAGAGCGCAGACTCAGTAGTTGTGGCACACGGGCTTTGTTGCTCCACGGCATGTGGGATCTTCCTGGACCAGTGCTCGAACCCGTGTCCCCTGCATTGGCAGGCAGATTCTTAACCACTGTACCACCAGGGAAGTCCCTGTCCTCTTCTTAAAAGGACACCAGTCATTGAATTTAGGGCCCATCCTGATCCTCATCTTAGCTTAATTACAACTGGAAAGAAAGTGAGAAAGAGAGAAAGGAAGAAAGAGGCAATGTAGGCCCGAGGGCTGTGGGAGGGAAGGGGGCATGCAGCAGGAATGGGTATGGAGAGCCTTGGACCATGATGCAAATCAAACAGAGCCAGACTCTTGGTTGACTCTTGGTTGTTTTGATTGTCTGTCCCATGCTGGGCAGAAATGATGAGCCCCTGGTACCCTGGTCGTGCTCAGTCGGTGGCCACGAAGAGCATGGCCACTGCTTCAGAGATGGGGTAGATCAAAAGGTGCTAACAGCTGGAGGCTGTCCATTGGGCAAGTTCTTTCTGGAAGGGAGAGTCAGGCAGTGCACCTGCGTTGCTGCCATTCCTGGTGCCATCTTTTCCTGCATTACTTCAAGGCTCTCCGTGGAGGGCATGGGGCTGGTCCTCACCTTGTCTCACTGTTGCCTTAAGATGCAGCTTCATCACTTGATCAGGTTTGTTACCATTCATCCACATGCTTCGAGCATCCGAAATCCTGTTCCGATGGTTTCCTCTTCTGTGCGCCCATCCATGAAGATTTATGCCTTCAGAAATAAATCCCTTTTCCGAAGTTTAGCTGGGGGGGTGAGGTTGGGGAGAGAACAAAATTATATGGGTATGCTCAGTCTATTGTGTTTATCCAGAAATTTAGTAATTTTTTCCCAATGGGAAAAGGCAAAGCACAGAGGTGGGGAAGAGAAGTTAAGGATTAAAAAATACTGACTTCCAATTTGGAAGAGTCAATACCTGTATATATAGATCTAAAGCTAAATTAATTGAAAAGGGGTGGAGAGGTGAATTAGGGATTCATCCCTCTGTAGATGGAATCTGAAGGCAAGGGGGTGGGGGGAGGGGGAGATGACACCAGTGGTTCAGGCAATGGATCCCTCCCTTTGTAGCTTGAATGGTCTTGGGGAAATTTCTAATGACCCTGAATAGGTGTCTGAATATGTTTGGTTACATTCAGTCAGTGGGTAAAACACTGAACACGGAGAGGGCTTTGATTACATAGTGTTACATGCATGTTTTTGTTCGAAATACTCCAGCGGCATCATTCTTGGGCTGTATTAAGGTCTGATCAACTGGCAACCACTCAGTTTTCAGGGCTCCCAATATCCAAATTACCTGTGCCAAGGGGATACCTGAGTTTGGAGAGCTTTGGTTTGTGCTTCTTTTCCTAGTGTGTTGGAAAATGGTCTGCTAAATGAGCATCCACTGCTAGTCCATTATTTTACTTAGAAATCCAGTATTTTTCTTCTGTGGTTGTTATACACTGAATCCTGTCCCCCTAAAATTCATATGTTGAAGTCCTAACCCGAAGTTCCTCAGAATATGACTGTATTTGGGGATAGGGTCTTTACAGAGGTAATTAAGTTAAAATGAGTCCATTAGGGGCTTCCCTGGTGGTCCAGTGGTTAAGGCTCCGTGCTCCCAATGCAGGGGGCCTGGGTTCGATCCCTGGTCAGGGAACTAGATCCCACATGCATGCTGCAACTAAGGTCCCCCATGCTGCAAGTGAAGATCCCGCGTGCTGCAACTAAGACCTGGCGCAGCCAAATAAATAAATATTAAACAAAAACAAAATGAGTCCATTAAGATGGTCCTAATCTGATCTGACTGATGTCTTTATAAGAAGAGGAGATTAAGAAAGAGACACACAGAGGGAAGACCAGATGAGGACGCGGGGAGAAGATGGCCATCTCCAAACCAAGGACAGAGGCCTCAGGAAAAACCAATCCTGCTGGCACTTTGGTTTTGAACTTATAGAACTCCAGAACTCTGAGAAAGTACATTTCTGTTGTATAAGCCCCCCAGTCTGTGTGGTATTTTGTTACAGCAGCCCAAGCAGACGAATACAATGGGGAAACAAAAAAACCCAAGGTTGCAATAGAAGTAGATGGAGATACAGATACAAGTGTATGGATATATAAAATTAAATACCTTAATCCCTAACTTCATTATTTTGCTTCTATCAGACATAATCCGATTTGGAGCAAAAAAGGCTTTGAGCACATTTTAATTTTGTTGGTTTCTCAAGAGAGGTTTATTTACCTATTTTTTTACACTCCTGCTCCCAGAACTAGTAAATTAGTAGATGCAAGTATAAAACTTTATATAATATTAGCAAATCTGGGCCTCACTTCTTTCTTCCTGGGGCACCTTTCCTTAGGTTGTAGATCAAATCCGGCTCCAGGCTAAAGCACCACAATTTCTCTTTTCTCTTTCTGGCTGACGCATGGCAAGAATACATTTTCCTTTTCCTTGGGGTGGCAGATCCTGTCCTGGAAATTCACAGGAATGAAATTGTTAGCAGTTGCTCTTAAAATCTGGTCCCATCTTTTTTTGTGGAGATGTGTCTCTGACATGCCCTTGAAGAGTAAAGCTGTCACAGGGTCCGGTTTTGGGTGGCTGTCCGGAAGACGGCCAGGGCAGGGCCTCTTTTGGATGTTGTCCTCACAGCTCCATGTGGGGTCAGTGGTCAGGGACACTCCAGGCTGGTTATCTGGCGTCACGGGCTTCGGCCATGGAGCTGGAGAGTTTCCGTGTTTCAACTACCATTTAGATTTCAGGAGTGATCAACTTAGCTGACTGGCCATAGAAGACCGTTTCCCTGACATCCTGCCACTTCTTTTTTTAAAATTTAAATTCAGGTTCCCTGGAAAGCCACTGGCTGTTGTAAGAAGGAGAGCATCATGATTTGATTTACATTAAAATTTTTTTTTAAATTGTGGTAGAATATACATAACATAAAATTTACCACCTTAATCATTTTTAACTGTACAGTTTGGGGGCGTGAAGTACATTCACAGTGTTATGCAAACAATCGCCAGAACTTTTTCATCTTCCCAAACTGAAACCCTATACACCCATTAAACAGTGACCCCTCATTCTCCCCTCCCTGCAGCCCCTGGCAGCCACCATGTGACTTTCTGTGTCTATGAACTGACCACTCTAGGTGCCTCACGTAAGTGAAATTATTCAGTATTTGTCTTTTTTTGGTGTGACTGGTTTATTTCACTTAGCATCATGTCTTCAAGGTTCACCCACGTTGTAGCATGCGACAGGATTTCCTTCCCTTTTCAGGCCGCATAATATTCCATTGTATGTATAGACCACATTCTGTGTATCCATTCGTCTATACCTGGACACTTGGGTTGCTTCCACCTTCTGGCTATTGTGAATAATGCCGCTATGAATATAGTGCTGTGTGAATGCCAATGTCTCTTTGAGATCCTACTTTAAATTCTTTCATATGTATATCTAGGAGTGGGATTGCTGGATCATATCGTAATTCTATGTTTAGGTTTTTGAGGAGCTGCCATACTGTCAGGTACTTTGCAGGAGATCAGCAAATATCCATAGCAGCTGCACCATTTTCCATTCCCACCAACAGTGTACAGGGTTCCAATTTCTCCATAACCTCAATAACACTTGTTATAGTCTGTTTTTTTTTTTCTTTGACACAGCCATTCTGATGGGTGTGAGGTGGTATCTCACTGTGGTTTCCGCCACGATTTTGAATGCCTGCTGTGTGTGCATTACATCTTCAGGTGCTAGTGTGCAGAGACAGTAAGACCCAGTTCCTGCCACAAGGGAGGACTGTCATGGTCTGTTGGAGGAGAGAGGCATCTAAACAGAAAATTATAATGCACCATACCAAGTGTCATGACAGAGACAGGTCTTAGAGTGGATGAAATCAAGGAAGACTTCCCAGAGGTGGGGATACTTCTTAAAGCATCCTTTAATGCCTACTTGGTAGAAAGAACCAGAAAATGAAAAACTAAACCTAAATTCTAAGTGGTTGGTGGGTTTGGGTTAGAGCCATATTTTTGGAATCGAATGACGTTTGAAGCATTGTTTCCTTTTGGTCTGTGTGTCTCTGTGGCTCTGAGGGGCTGTAAAGGTCACTTAATCAGGAGACGTACTTTACAGTTTGTGGTTATCAGAAAGAGGCCAAACTGAGATCTCTGGGGCAGGTAAGTAGGTGGGAGGTGCTCACGGAGCCTGACCCAAGTGACGTGTGCTTGCTGCTTCATCCGTTCCGGGGAAGTTCAAAGGTTCTGGGTCCCGGGAGTCTGTCGCACGGAGGAAGGTGCAGTGACAAGATACGGAGAGAGGAGCAAATTATATAAAGGCCTGCTATTTTAAAATGGTTCTCCTCTTGTTGTGATGACTGACACTTGTCCCACCTTTGAGGCTCTCCGCAGAGGAAGAACGGAATGAATTGCAGCCTGGAGTGGGCAGTGTGCCTCCCGCTCCTGGGCTGGAGGCTGTGTGTGATCCCACCCGTGTTTCTGAGGGCCGTCCTGACGCTCAGACTGCGCTGTGCCCATTCTCATTCCTCTGCATTGCCTCTTCTAGAACTGCTTTTAAAAGAGGTAGCAGGTCTGATGTCACAAGATCTGTCTTTCTCAGGGAGGAGAGAGACAGAGAAAGGGAGAGTGCCTATAATTTTGCTCAACTCCTGTATCAAAATCCCCCCCCCCCCGAAGTTTGATTTAGTGCTTGTGTATTTAGTACACCCTCCTCGGAAGGCCCCCTGGAAACCTCTCTCTCTCCCAGAGGGTTCTGTGCACCCCCCCGCTCCTCGGCCCGGAACCTGCAGAGTGTCAGGTACGTTGCAGGAGATCAGCAAATATAGGCAAGTGAATGAAGGGACAGACCCTCTGGGCTCTCCTCCTGGAGCATCTTTCCCTTCTCTCTGCTCTCTTTACCCGCTTCTCTTAGTTCAGGGCCTTTTTAATCTGACTTGGACAGCTGATGTCACCTTCTAATGGTCTTTTCTCCCCTCCGTGTCATTTTTCCCACTTTTGTCAGAGTCACCTTTATACCGTCTAACGTACACCTGATCATTTCTCTTTCTTACTGGGAACGTTTCAGGGTTTACCTTGAGCCAGAGACCAAAATCCACGACGCTTTGCAAGCTGATTCCTGTCTGCCGTTCTGACCTTGCCCCCTTCACACCCCACCTCTCTCCCCTCTCTTTCTGCTCTGAATTTCTTCTCCCTGCAGTGGTGCAAGGTCCGTGCCTTCCCTTCCCCTGGGAATGTGCTTCTTCCACCCCTCTTTGGCCTGGCATCCACCCACGTGTCCTTCAGAAGGAAACCCAAATGTCACCTCCTTGGGGAAGCTGTCCGTGCCCCTTCAGGGAGAGAAAGCCATGCCTTCTTCTGAGTTCCCATAACCTTTGTACAAACCTTCATTTTGCCACTTACCCCATAAATACCCCAAAGTCTCTTTTCTTTATTCACTTATTAATTTAAAAAATCATTTGAGACAAAATAGAAATTACATACTACAGGGACTTCCCTGGCAGTCCAGTGGTTAAGGTTCCCCACTTCCAAGGCGGGGGGGCGCGGGTTGGATCCCATGGTCGGGAACTAAGATCCACGTGCCGCGTGGTGTGGCCAATAAATAAATAAATAAAAATTTTTAAAAAATTATATACTCTAGAATTAACCTTATGAATATAGAATGTGATACTATAACGATAGTTACATAAGGAGTTCATGATAAAGGGAGCGTGAGGATGAAGCTAGAAGTCACGTGACTATGAATAGTGTGTGTTGTAAAGTCCAGTATATTTGCCAGAAATGGAGCCCAAATTTGCACCTGTGTTTCCTACCAGCCAACACCAAGAAGGAAATATCATCCATGGGGTTCACCTTATCTGCAGGAAAAAGCAAGTCAGAAGCTGCTCAACTATACCTAGTGCTGAGACCCTAAAAAAAATTTCTCTTAAGTTGACATAAAGTATACCCGGAATCATATAACTATGTCTTCAAAGGTATATGAGGTTGTAAAAAATTAATAAACAGAAACATTAATTAAATAGAATCAGGAGACCAGAGCGGGAGCTCTCATGCCCTGTGATGATAGCAGAGCCCAACAGGAAGAAGAAAGACTCCTCTTCTTTCCTGGCAAGGACTCAGCTAATGAAAAGCCCTGGACCCTTTGTTTACTACAGCCCTGCCAACTTCCTTTTCCCCTCTATAAAAGAGTTCTCCTTCCCTTGCTGTGTGGGGACTTGTATGTAGCTCGTCATGGTTGCAGATCCCAAATTACAATTCTTTGCTGATCCCAAAACCATCTTTACTGGAGAGATATCTGACAGTCCATTTATTTCAGGTCAGCAAGGTAAATATAACCGCACGTTTTGTGCCTAATTGTATTTATTTGCAAATAACAGAATTCCTAGCAGTGTCTGAAACTGTGAAGACATTTACTATTTTCTTAACAAGAATTCTAGAGATCCAAGGTCCCAGGCTTGTGAGCAATTCTATGGTGTCTGGTGTGTGGTTCTCTTCCTGGTTGGCTGCACTCTTTCCCTCATGGTTGATCCAAACATAACGTCCTGACACCAGCATCCCAAGCAGGTTAGATAAAAATGGGCTTTCCTTTATATCAGAGAGGAACAGCCTTTCCAGAATCTCTTTAGAAGACTTTCCCTTATATTGGCCAGAACAAGGTTACGTGGCACTCTGAGCAGCAAGAGGGCTGGAGAAGTGTTGGACAGAAGGGTGTGATTGGCTGAGGCCAGCTGTAATCCTCATGAGGCTGGGCAAAATGCCACAAGGTCAATGTCCTGTTGGCAAGGACAAAGGTGGGAGAAGAAAAAGCGCTCTTGGGATGAGACCTAAGAGTAATGGCCCACGGTAGGTCTCTAACCCGACACCAATCCACTCAATCCTATTTTACAGGAGGCAAAACCAGTATGCAGATCACTGTTGATTAGATTTATTCTCCAAATAAGTTTCAAGTCTTGAGCAGAATGGCTGCTTTGTATTTCATTTCAGCAAACTTCTGTGGATATAATTTTCTTTTCCACTGACCTTATCTATAACCTGAGCAGCCGGAAGCTTGAAAGTAAAGCTTCCTGTCAATAACTGGAGTGATGACTTGCTGTTTGACCAGTTAACTGTGTGTTTTGTCCCTCAGTGAGCTTGGGGATAAGGGAGCACATCCCTCTAGCAAAGTTGACGGACCCAGAAGAGTACATGATTCCCAAAGGTGTGCAGCGTAGATCACGGAGGAATGGTGTGCTCTAGGCTTGGCAAAGGTTTATTTGGTTCAGGCCTTCTGGGTAAGCCATGCCGGGGCATGCTCACTGGGGATTCAGCCAGATGAGGAAGCTTCCCATGGTTGGAGATAGGCTGAGGGTTGAACCCCCCAGTGAGAAGTGAGCCAAGGGTGCTGTTACTGAAGCTGGTGGGAGGCACAGTTAGGAAAGTTGTGCAACAATAAAGGAGGTCCTGTGGGGGGGAAAAACTCCGTTTAATTGGTTCCTACATGGCAAACCAATGGGTACGTATATGAAGAGAGAAATGAAAATCATTAATTGCAGGTATTGCAATTCTGACTTAATCTCTGAAAATAGATTTAATCATCCATCAGGGATGCAAACCCCATAGAGAAGTGTGTGTGCTCTTTTTGGAGTTGGGTGATAGACCAGGGGTTGTAAAAGCTCAATCTCAGTCTGTCTTCTAAACCCCAAGGATTTCACCAGAGCACAGCCAGAGTAAAATAAGATGGCTTCCACCTCTGGCCCAGGTTTCCACATTCTTGGTAGGTCCAGCTGCCCTGACACATTGATGAGCTACCCAGCAGGACACAGTGGGAAACAAGTTGGGACGAGCCCTGCTCTAGTCAGGCACTCTGGGACCTTCATGAACTCAGTGAAGTTGTCCCCCCTCCTCCAAAGGATACCTTCCCAGAATTTGGCCAAGAAGGGAGGCAAGGAAGGGGGAAATTCAGAAGTAAGTATTCCAGAGGTGGGCAGGTTTAGATGAAAACAAAACCAGTGGTCACCTGGTTTCTTCTCTCTCTGGGAGTGGCCTCCACTCACCACTTTTGTGTTGTGATGGATTGGGGACCTAGTTGACCTCAAATCCAACTAACAGCATTGATTACCAGGCAATCAATTCCTCATAGAAGGGTATGAAGGTGCGCTTCTTAAATCCGCCCTCTGGTTACACAGATGTGCTGTCTGCACACGGTTGTCCTGGTGGGCATGCCCTGCAAGGTCTTCAGAACCATCTGAGGAGGTGCCTTAGGAGGTCTGGGAGAGCCTAGGGGTGAGGGAGCCTTGCTGGGTAGCTGGAGGTTATTTAGGAGAAAAAAAGCTTCCAGTGTCCCCACGGTGGGTGTAGCAGCTACCCCAGCTTCCACTCCCACCACCATGTTGGCCAACATAAAAACAAATCTTCAAGAAATACACCAGAAAGGATGGCCATAAAAGGTTGTATCCTAAAAGGAGGGCAGAAGGTTAAAATATTTCTCAAATCAAGAAGATAAAATGAAAGAACATAAAAACAGGAAATAAAATTTTGATAGGAAATAAAACAAGAAGACAAAATAATTCAGATTTTTGATAAAGGAGATAAAAAGCTAAAACTTAGAGCATTAAAATTAAAAAAATACAAAAGAATATGAACCTAGAGATTATCATGCTAAGTGAAGTAAGTCAGAAAAAGACAAATATGCACTATCACTTAAATGTGGAATCTAAAAAATAGTATAAATGAACTTATTTACAAAACAGAAACAGTCTCACAGGCATAGAAAAAAAACTTATGGTTACTAAAGGGGAAAGTGGGGAGGGATAAATTGGGAGTCTGGGATTAACAGATATATACTACCATGTATAAAATAGATAAACAGGGGCTTCCCTGGGGGTGCAGTGGTTAAGAATCTACCTGCCAATGCAGGGGACACGGGTTCGAGCCCTGGTCCGGAAGGATCCCACATGCCGCGGAGCAACTAAGCCTGTGCACCACAACTACCGAACCCGTGCTCTAGAGCCCGCAAGCCACAACTACTGAGCCCGCTTGCCACAACTACTGAAGCCTGCGTGCCTAGAGCCCGTGCTCCACAACAGGAGAAGCTACCACAATGAGAAGGCGCACTGCAACAAAGAGTAGCCCCCGCTCGCCACAACTAGAGAAAGCCCACGTGCAGCAACAAAGACCCAATGCAGCCAAGAATAAATAAATAAAATAAATAAAAAAAAAAAAATAAAATAAAATAAACAACAAGCATTTACTGTATAGCACAGGGAACTATATTCAATATCTTGTAATAACCTATAATGGAAAAGAATAGAAAAAAAGACTATAGATATATACATATATTACCTGAATCACCTGTTGTATACCAGAAACTAATACAATATTGTAAATCAACTCTACTTAAAAGAAAAAAAGAAAAAACGAAAAGAATTTTTAAAAAGAAAAAGTGAAAAGCAAAAGCAAAGAAATAAAATGAATAAAACTTGTGTCAAAAGTAGGTTGGTGTTATACAGCAGAAACTAACACACCATTGTAAAGCAATTATACTCCAATAAAGATGTTAAAAAAGAAAAAGAAAAAGAAAGAAAAAAAACAATTAAATAATTACAACATACAACCACACACACACAAAAAGTAGGTTGGTAAGAGAATACTTTTTGAAAGAATAAAATATAAAGAGTTTTTAAAAATAAATATTTGAGCTTATGAAAAATAAGGTTGGAGGACGAAAAAAATTTTTTTAGACTCAAGTGTAGATAACCTAAAAAATCAAAAGAAGCTTAGAGGGATCACAGCTCATGCTCTTCTTTTCGCCACATCACAGACTAAAATCCTGTGGTCTAGGATAATGTCTGCATTTTCTGAACGAGGAACCTGACATCCGGGGCAGTGGAGCGATTAGCCAGGGCAGCACAGCTTGTCCGTGTAAAGCTGCTATGAGGAAGCAGTGGGAGGACCTTCCCTTGACACATTCTAATTCTTGAGGTTGGCTAAGACGTAGCAGGAGCGTTCATTTTAAAGGATGTGGATGGACGTGCTCAGCAGTCACCGTGTGGGAGAAGCAGAAGAGGCTGAAGCTAAGAAGGGCCTTGGTAATCACTGAGACGGGACAGAACATTAGTGAAGAGACTGCCTACCTTCCCACACCACCTGTGTGTACCTGGATCTAAATCTTGACCTTAACTCCTGCCTCAACATCACCGGTACTAAAAAGCCCTAGAAAATTTAACATAATTGTCTGTGATTATATATTGGTTTCCTAGGGATGCTGTAACAAAATCCACAGATTAGGTGGCTTAAAGAACAGAAATGTATCATCTCACAGACAGGAGGCTGGAAGTCTGAGATCAAGGTGTCAGCAGGGCTGGTTTCTCCAGAGGCCTCTCTCCTTGGCTTGGAGATGGCTGCCCTCTTCACATCGCCTTTCTCTGGGTGCCCATCCCTGGTGTCTCTTCCTCTTCTTATAGGACACCAGGCAGATTGGATTAGGGTCCATCCTAACAGCCTCATTTTAATTTAATCACCTCTTTAGAGACCTTATCTCTGAGCATGTGTTCCTTCTGAGGTCCTGGGAATTGAGACTTCAGCATGTAACAGTTACAGGGCATGCTACCTGTTTTCTTAGTGTAGCATCCAGCTCACCTGTTGCACTTTACCTAATTGAGATGAATTAGTTGTATAATTAGTTGCCTACTATCCACCTACCCCTTTAGGCTGTAAGAGGCATTAAGTCAGGAATTGTGTCTGTTTTACTTGTGGCTAAATCTCTAGGTCTGGGGCATAGTAGGTGCTCAGTAAATCTATATTGGTTGAAGGCAGGAATGACTCTCTTCCTTTCTGTTCCATTTGCTGTACCCTTGTCACATGTCTCCTGGACCATTCCTAGCTGTGCTTAATAGTGGGGTGCACGCTGGTCATGCTTGGTGGACTTGGCAGGTGGGGGCTTCCCCAAAGAGAAAGCTATAAAATTCCAACCCAGAGTCCATGTTGGGGAGAGTCCATGTTTCCACTTATTGAACTAGGACCATCATTTCTTACCATCCTTGGATTTTATGAACATGAATACGTTATTCTAAGCCCATATGGATCTCTCAATTCTCTGAATCATCCTAAAAATTATTCTCAGGGAGTCTTTATTTTGACCACTTAAGCCATGTGGATGTATCTCAGCTTCCTGTCCAGACTGTAGATTCCAGAAGAACAAGGCTACATCTCAGGAGGCTTTTTCCCTCCAGGTACCCATCTGAGAGCTTGGAATGACACTTTTTCAGTAAGCTGAAATTGGAAAGATTAAATGAGAAAAGATAGTAATCAGGAAGCAAAGGTCCCACTAGCTGTCTATTTTACGTTTGGTAGTGTATATATGTCCATGCCACTCTCTCACTTTGTGACAGCCTACCATTCCCCCTCCCCGTATCCTCAAGTCCATTCTCTAGTAGGTCTGTGTCTTTATTCCCATCTTGCCCCTAGGTTCTTCAGAACTTTTTTTTTTATATTCCATATATGTGTGTTAGCGTACGGTATTTGTTTTTCTCTTTCTGACTTACTTCACTGTGTATGACAGACTCTAGGTCCATCCACCTCACTACAAATAACTCAATTTCGTTTCTTTTTATGGCTGAGTAATATTCCAGCCGCACAGCACAGGGAGATCAGCTCGGTGCTTTGTGGCCCCCTAGAGGGGTGGGATAGGGAGGGTGGGAGGGAGGGAGACACAAGAGGGAAGAGATATGGGGACATATGTATATGTATAACTGATTCACTTTGTTATAAAGCAGAAACTAACACACCATTTGTAAAGCAATTATACTCCCATAAAGATGTTAAAAAAAAAAAATGGAGCAAAGGTCCCCCTGCAGCTTGGCCAACTGTCCAATGCAATGAGGATCCATAGTTCTTGTTTCTCTTTAGGAAAGAAGAATGATCAAGAGTGAAAGCAGCCTGGGGTGGGGGGGGCGGAAACAACTTCAATGTATCAGGTGCACACTCTGCAAAGGAGACTTTTTGACCTTAGAAAATGGTGAGCCATAGCTCAGTAAAAGCTAATGAGGGGACAGAAGGAGCTAGTCTGGGGAGAAAATGTATATCGACTCAGAGTTTCCCCCTCCGAAGGCAATTTGCATAACAATGATTACATATTGGATTGGAGGTTCATGGAACTCTTCCAGAGTAACTATTGTGGATGCCAAGCCCCCTTAGAAACCTGGTTTTAAAAGGAAATTAAATATGAAGGGTTGCACTGAAGTCGTTGTTAGCCTTGGGAAGGGATTAGAGGGGACGCTTCGTCATGTGAGAGGTCGGGAAAATTCATGAGGAGTTCGGCAGGTTGTCTACTTGATAAAAAATCTTCCTCCTAATGGATTTTGAAAAAGGTAATTTAATTTTGGGCAACTATTAGCCATCGTGGGCAGGGGCGAGGCAGGTTGTTGCCCTGCATCCTTACAGGGAGTGTGAGTTTTTCTACCTTATAAAATAAAATGCAACTGAAACATATTTTTTTGTCTGTAGTTTATTACTCTGCAGACAGTGGAATGGGAAAGTTATAGTAGTTAATTATTCCTGAAGAATAGAAAAGTGTGTGTGTGTGTGTGTGTGAGCGTGTGTGTGTGTAACCATGACACAAAACGGCTTCTAGTTTATTTGACAAGAGTAACTTGTTAGGCAGGATAAATATGGTAGTTAGAGAACGGTGCAGAGGAAAAGAGTCACCTCTTCACTGTGGTTGGCTGACAGTCAACCACTGATGCGTCTGTATCAGGTGATTGAAGCTTAGGTGAATCAGTGACATTTGACCGTTTCATCAAACCCTACTAAGAGGCTTTATTGCATTGATCATAAAGGCTTCTGGTAAAATAAAATAGCCACTACAATAACCCCTGCAGCTCTCAAATTCCCAAACCCGTTCAGAACCACTTGATAGCCACCTGGAGGCTCAACTGACATTTGATCTTCTAGAGCTTATCAAAGAGGATCTTTAACTTAAAAATAACTATTTTTATCTTATTACCAAAGTAATACAGGCAAAGACATGAGAAAATGCAGACAAGCACAAAGAAAAAACATCAACAACACAAATGGCTCATAATCTTCATTCTAAAAATACACACACTGCTTTAAAAGTTGATATATCATGAATATCTTTCCATGCCAATGGTATTTCTCTGCAACACCAGTTCTCCAAGTGTGATCTGGAGACCCTGGGGGTCCCAGGACATTTTCAGGTAGTACATGAGCTCAAAACTATTATTTTAATTCTAATGCATTATTTGCCTTTTCAGTCTCCTCTCACACTGTAGTTTTTTTAGAGGGTATAAAATATATATTGCAACAGTTTGAATGCAAAAGCAGATATGAAAATCCAGCTGCCTTCTATTAAGTTTGACATTAAATAGCACAAATGTAAGACAATGTACAAAAATGTACAATGTACAAAAATGGACTAACAGCAATAATGCAGTCCACCCCGTCAGCCAATCAACTCTCCATTCTGTTTTCTTCATCAACCAAGGGGAATGTGGGCATTTAAGATCCTACCAGCTTAAGACTTTAGTACTAGGTCTAAAATGGTCTAGTACCATTTCCAAGGGAAAAGTACAATGGGCTCCAACTTAATCACTCTGTAAACTTTTAAAAAAGCAAATTCCCAGGGTTGTGGGAAAGAACTGGGTGCCATTCTCAGTCGCCTTTATCTACAAGCTAACTGTTGGTCACACATGCTTGGGCAGGCGTCTCCTGCCATCTGTCCAGGTGTCCATCCGTCCTCTCCCCTGGCCTGCGACCTTCTGGACCAGCACCCACGGCGCCCCTGCCCGCTTCTAGCGCTGAGCACAAAGCCGGGCGCCCACGAAGGGCTCGGCATTAAGTGCACTGCGGGACGAAGGCTCTACTCTTGGAGACCCTTATTCAGTAGGTCTGAGGCAGACCCCAGAAGTCTGCGTTTTTAATAAATCCTGTCTCCGACGTCAATGACGGGATTCAGGTATGAGCTGCACTGGGTACCAGCGGGGTGCATCAGTCAGTCCGGCATCCCCATAACGGGACCGAGACCAGCTCCCTCCCAGGGTGCCTGTGAGGAGGCGAGGAGCTCGTGCACATCACGTCCCAGCTCCGGGACCAGGGCGGGGTGAGCCCGGAGAAGGGGCCGGGCGGCAGAGCCTGCGGGAGCCCGAGGCGGGCGGCAAGGCGCCGAAGACGGGGACGGGGAAGAGGAAAGGGGACAGCGCGCGTGGGTCGGGTGGGCGTGGCCGCGGTCGGGGCGGGGCCGGGTAGGGGGTGGGACCCTGGGCGCGCTGGGCCCGCGGGGAGCGTGGCTTGGGCGGGGCCAGGTCGCGCGCGGACAGGAGCGCCGGCGGAGTGAGAGACGCCTCCTGGCGGGAGCTGGCGGCGGCGGCGGCGGCGGGAGCCGAGGGGGGCGGAGGGAAGCGGGGGGCGGGGGCGAGGCGGCGGCGGGCTGGTCTCTCCCTGTTTTACGGCCGAGGCTCGCGGGCGCTGCGCGGAGGACTGAGCGTAGGCGCGGCCTGCCTCCCTTCACAGAGCGGCGCGCCCGCTCGGCCGACCCGCGGGGAACGAGAGCCAGGCTGCTTCGCGGTGCCGCGGCGCACGGTGAGCGGGCAGGGGTTGCGGATGCCGCTCTGGGTCTGGAGGCCGCGACCGGGCGGGAGGAGCGGGAGGATGGGGCCCGCGCGGCCTGGGCGGCCTCCGCGGCTACGAGGCGGGGCGGGCGCGGGGCGTGGCTCCTCCGCCAGCCGCCGGGGCCGCTGTCAGCGCTGCCCGCTCGGCCGCTGCGCTTTGTTCCCGAGGCCCCGGAGGGAGCCTCTCCCCTAGGAGGAGCTCGGTTACCTGCCTCTGCGTGCCTCGTTCACCTGGACGCCTGTTCTGGGGAGGTTCGGGGAGTGGGACGCAGACGGCCGTGAGGTGGGGGAAAATATCCCATTTGCAGTTGCTGTGGGGAGAAAACTAGCTCTGGAAGAATCCGTTTTCCGATGCCTTCTTTGGCCGCCACGAATACGTGCCGGTGGCTCCGGAGTCACCGGACTTGGGCGTGCGTTTCAGTAAAGCGGGCGGTGGGTCCTGACGGTCCCAGGAGGGTACCCCCGGCCTCGGCCACGGTCCCTGGGGCTTTCTCGTACAGAAGCGAGACACACGGGCACAGAGCCTGGTACTCTTCACCTTCTTGCCTTTGCTTTATTGTTCTTGCTAACACTTAGAATACAGGTTTACAGCAATCATAAAGGCCCATAAACGCACCTTTTATCCTTCTTACATCACTAGTCGTTTATTTAATTGATTCTGTTTGGGGGGGGTGTTTTAAACCCCAAGAAGTTTTATCTTCTCCTTTTTAAAAGTTTAATGACTGTGTTGGTTGTTCAACCACTGTCAGAATTTGTGCTGGTCTTTCTTTCCTTTTTCTTTTTGGACTGTAATATTTTCTTCAATATCTTTGAAGAATCACTGGTACCTAAGGTAGAGAATTAAAAGAATATCTTCACATTTTGGTAAGTTCGAGTCTTAATTCAGTTAATAATTTACTATTCCCTTTGTTATTCGCTAAATTATTTAAGGAGCAACTGTCCACTCCTTCCGTTGAGCTGCTTCATTTTGGCTAATTATGTTAAGAGACAAAATGAGATAGTAACAAGTGGACACTAGAATAATTTGCATTTTTAAAATCTGTCTTAATTCTAAGAATTAAAATATTGATAAATGTTTTTAAAATTATAATACAATATTAATAGTTTTTTGTGTTTTGTTTTGTTTTTTTTACTGGCTTAAAGTCGAATAGTGGGCCTGAAACTAAAGCTGAAAAGCAGTGCAGCATTGAAACTACTTATTTGCTTTATATATTGCTACAAAAAAAAATAAAATAAAATAAACAACAAGCATTTACTGTATAGCACAGGGAACTATATTCAATATCTTGTAATAACCTATAATGGAAAAGAATAGAAAAAAAGACTATAGATATATACATATATTACCTGAATCACCTGTTGTATACCAGAAACTAATACAATATTGTAAATCAACTCTACTTAAAAGAAAAAAAGAAAAAACGAAAAGAATTTTTAAAAAGAAAAAGTGAAAAGCAAAAGCAAAGAAATAAAATGAATAAAACTTGTGTCAAAAGTAGGTTGGTGTTATACAGCAGAAACTAACACACCATTGTAAAGCAATTATACTCCAATAAAGATGTTAAAAAAG
>NC_041227.1:69915509-69916934 GCF_002837175.3 Physeter macrocephalus | reverse complement strand
AGCACAGGGAGATCAGCTCGGTGCTTTGTGGCCCCCTAGAGGGGTGGGATAGGGAGGGTGGGAGGGAGGGAGACACAAGAGGGAAGAGATATGGGGACATATGTATATGTATAACTGATTCACTTTGTTATAAAGCAGAAACTAACACACCATTTGTAAAGCAATTATACTCCCATAAAGATGTTAAAAAAAAAAAATGGAGCAAAGGTCCCCCTGCAGCTTGGCCAACTGTCCAATGCAATGAGGATCCATAGTTCTTGTTTCTCTTTAGGAAAGAAGAATGATCAAGAGTGAAAGCAGCCTGGGGTGGGGGGGGCGGAAACAACTTCAATGTATCAGGTGCACACTCTGCAAAGGAGACTTTTTGACCTTAGAAAATGGTGAGCCATAGCTCAGTAAAAGCTAATGAGGGGACAGAAGGAGCTAGTCTGGGGAGAAAATGTATATCGACTCAGAGTTTCCCCCTCCGAAGGCAATTTGCATAACAATGATTACATATTGGATTGGAGGTTCATGGAACTCTTCCAGAGTAACTATTGTGGATGCCAAGCCCCCTTAGAAACCTGGTTTTAAAAGGAAATTAAATATGAAGGGTTGCACTGAAGTCGTTGTTAGCCTTGGGAAGGGATTAGAGGGGACGCTTCGTCATGTGAGAGGTCGGGAAAATTCATGAGGAGTTCGGCAGGTTGTCTACTTGATAAAAAATCTTCCTCCTAATGGATTTTGAAAAAGGTAATTTAATTTTGGGCAACTATTAGCCATCGTGGGCAGGGGCGAGGCAGGTTGTTGCCCTGCATCCTTACAGGGAGTGTGAGTTTTTCTACCTTATAAAATAAAATGCAACTGAAACATATTTTTTTGTCTGTAGTTTATTACTCTGCAGACAGTGGAATGGGAAAGTTATAGTAGTTAATTATTCCTGAAGAATAGAAAAGTGTGTGTGTGTGTGTGAGCGTGTGTGTGTGTAACCATGACACAAAACGGCTTCTAGTTTATTTGACAAGAGTAACTTGTTAGGCAGGATAAATATGGTAGTTAGAGAACGGTGCAGAGGAAAGGAAGTAGAAGGAAATTTTAAATAGAGGATGCAAATAGACAAATAGATGGATAGATAAATAGAGAGTTGGAGCTGGATATATATGACCCGGTAGAGAAAGAGGCAAAGACCTTTTCTGTGTTAGTCTCAGGCAACTGCCTTAGGGCCCAAAGAGGTTGCTCTGAGCTTGATGGTCATAAAATTTTGAAGTGAACACAAGAAAGTTGGGGAAAGAGGAGTAAAGAGTCCTTACTATTTTTTTTGCTGCATATTCTCTTTTTATTTTTTTCTATTACTTTTTTTTTTTTTTTTTTTTTTTGCGGTACGCGGGCCTCCCACCGCGTTGTGGCCTCCCGTTGCGGAGCACAGGCTCCGGACGCGCAGGCTCA
>NC_041227.1:69896520-69915399 GCF_002837175.3 Physeter macrocephalus | reverse complement strand
GGATTCTCAACCACTGCGCCACCAGGGAAGCCCTCTATTACTTTTAAAGATATAATTCACATACCTTAAAATTCACTCTTTTAAAGTATACAAATCACTGCTAGCTAATTCTGGGGTATTTTCTTCACCCCCAAAAGAAACTCTGTAACCATTAGCAATCGCTCCCATTCCATCCTGCCCCTGTTCCCCAATAACTGTTTTTTTCCCCCCTCTATGCCTTTGCCTATTCTGGATATTTCATTTAAATGCAATCACACAATATATTTGATTGTCTGGCTTTTTTTTTTTAACATCTTTATTGGAGTATAATTGCTTTACAATGGTGTGTTAGTTTCTGCTTTATAACAAAGTGAATCACTTATACATATACATATGTTCCCATATCTCTTGCCTCTTGTGTCTCCCTCCCTTCTCTGAAGGTATTAATTGTTGCCTTTGTGGTCTGGACACTATTTATTTCCTCTGCATTCCTTTTCTTTGCTTATTTAGGTCACTGACTTTTATATTAGAGGCTTTCCTTAAATGTCTAAACTTCTGAAGATTTTATTCATTCATTGTGAATCCAATATGAAATTGGATTTTATTCAATAATGAAACACTAAAATGCAGATTGATGATGGTAGGTCGTTCTACTTTCTGACTTACTTCACTCTGTATGACAGACTCTAGGTCCATCCTCCTCACTACAAATAACTCAATTTCGTTTCTTTTTATGGCTGAGTAATAGTCCAGCCGTATAACGTAGCATAATGTTTTCAAGGTTTATCCATGCTGTAGCATGTATCACTACTACATTCCTTTTTTTTTTTTCTTTACTAACACCTTTAATGGTCCCAATATTTGGGGAAATACAAAGTAAGTGTCTGTTCTTGAGGAATTATATCTGCAAGGAACACACCAAAAACTCAATTTATTTGGGCAAAGTGATGGGTAGGAGGCAAGAAATACACCTTGAATTTCTGGTGCTGATGAGGGCTTGTCCCTCAAAGTTTTCACTATGAAGTGGGAATAATATTACTTTTTTCCTCCTTTTTAAAAACTCTTTTTTTTTAATTGAGGTGTGACATTATATTTGTTTCTGGTGTACACAAAATGATTCAATATATGTATGTATTGTGAAATGATCTTCATTCCTTTTTATGGCTGACATATATTCCATTTTATGGATGCACCGCATTTTGTTTATTCAGTTGTTGATGGATATATGAGCTGTCTCCACTTTGGGGCTATTGTAAATAATGCCGCTGTGAACATTTGTGTACAAGTGTCTGTGGGAGAAACGTTTTCATTTCTCTAGAGTATATGTCTAAGGGTGGGGTTGCTGGGTCATATGGTAACTCTTTGTTTAACCTTTGAGGAACTGTTAATTCAACTGTTTTCAAAAATGGCCACACGAGTGTACATCCCTGCCAGCAATGTACAAGAGTGCCCTTTACTATTTGAGCCCCTGCTGTCTGCCAAGCACTGTGTTATCCTCTTGGTGTGTGTCTGTCAAATGAGCTTATAGTCCTTATTCCTTCTCTACAGGGTGAGAAACTGAGGCTCTGAGTGTTTAAGACAGAAAGAGAGATCACTGAGGTTATCGCTCTATGACCAACTGTGGAATCTCCCCTAAGACCGAACCCTGAAACCTGTCCCCCTTGGTGGGGGTCACTTGAAACTAGCCTATAACAAGTAATGCAACAGACCGGTTTTGGGCGGAGCCACTGTGTCCAATACAGCAGCAGGAACACTGCAGAGTAACCAGCCTTCCTGCTGTGTCTGCAGCTGGAACCAAGGCAGAAGCCAAGGGAAGCCAGGAGCCTCATGGGCCATGTGGGGCCCAGCAGGACACTGTTGGATGAGAACCAGAGGGAGGACAGAATGGGCTGGTCTGGGTCCCCGACTGGTGGGAGCCACTGGACATCCTGAGACCACCTGTACACGTATCTTCTGCCTCTGTCCGCACCCATCCACACCTGCCTTAGCTTAGAAACCCAGAGAGTATTGATCCATAATTTCATTTCGTCGCTTCTCAGTTATTTATCATTCTCTCCATTCTTGATTTTTGCCTCCGTTATTGTTATTTTTGCAAGTAGGAGGGATGTAAAGAAGTGCATCCCAAGTGAAAGAGCTCCTCCGTGCCAAGTTAAATCAGCACCGTGTAACCTGGGCACCTCCTCTGGAGTGCAGAAAAGCTGGCGATGCCACTCACACCTGCACACCTGGGCAAGTGTTTGCCTTACACCTCCCGAATGTTCTGGCCCTGGCCTGAGGTTAACAAGCACTTGCTGGGGAGAGTGGACCAGGTGCCAGAAAGAAGAACAATGGAGACACTCCTTCCATGTCCGTTCACGGCAGCTTTTTGGAAATGGAAACTGGCATTTCAGTGTTGGGGCCTCTTAGAATGGACATGTTTGTTCTGTGGGTCATTAATCCCTCTAAGGCTTCCAGTTCTTTCCAAGCCAAGAGCAGTATATTCAGGGTGTTTTTCATAGATTATTTCCTCACCCTCTGGCCATAAAGGTCATTTTCTAAGAGGTGGAGAATAACTGGGGCATGGAAGTGTGTATGTTTTCTTTTGGCCTCTTGTAACCACTTGCATCTTTCTTTAGTGAAATCTGCAAACTATTCCGCTTCTTTACCTGTGTAACTCTGCAGCCTGCAGGTGGAGCTGGGTAGGTCTGCTACCCACCCTGAGAGACAGGTGTCTTGTTTCCCCGTGGAATACTCAACCTCTACTGGGCCTGTTTTTCCCATCTGAGAATTCTAGCAAGGGAAGAAAGCAAAGTCACGTGGAACAGGGAGGAGCATGAAAGGTGAACTGGGGAAGAGTGAAGATGGAGAAAACCATCCTGGTCAAAGGATGCCTTGAGTTTGGGGGATTGTGGTGGCCTTGATTAGCTCTGGACCTCTGAGGAATCGGCCTTTTCTGTGTGTTCACAGGCAGAATTAAGACCGAGATGTGGAAGATATCGCAATGAGGCTGATGTTGACTCTATTTAGAGAACATTTAAAATGAGCCCTGTGGAGGAGGCTGTTTGGGGGCTCACAAGTGAGTTTGTACCTCTGGAGGTTTTTATTCTGAGGCTGGACTCCGTCCAGGCATAGCGTGGAGGATGTATACCGCATTAGGTCAAGGACCGGAGTGGCCCTGCATGATCCCGAGAGTCTAGGTTTTTGCATATTTGGTCAGTTCATATTTATTGGTGGTGGAGGGTCTATTCTGTATCGGCTGAGTTTATCAATTCTCCAAGAAGCTGGATTTTGCCACGTGTACATCTAGCAGATACATCCTAAGCTAGTATTTATATTGCTGTACCTGGGCCTGCCCAGATCAAGAAGAATTTTGCCTCTTACTTTCCTTCTTCTGGTTTCTGGGGTTTGAATCAGGTGTTGAGAGACCTCACAATTTCCTACCCAGAGCCACACAACCCCTGTAAGAGAATCTGTAGATTTCCTTTGGAAGTCTGTTGATTTCCAGATATAATCATGTTATTCCACACTCCTTGTTTACTGATGGATGTGCTTTCTTGCTGTCCTCATTCTGTCACGTATGTTTTCACACTGGAACTGCCGAGAGACGAGCTTGAAATCTGAGCTCCAAGGGGTCTCAGACACTCTTCTGTCACGTCCCTGTTTTACACGTGTGTGCTTTGTGGCTGGGATTTGTCTGAGGTCATCACTGACTGGGCAGAGCTGGCCCTAGGATCTACAGACCTATATCCTACACATGCCGAGCTTTATTGTTTTTCTCTGTCAGGGTAATTGTTTTTCCATAGTGATCCCTAAAATAAAAGCAGCACATTTCTTTGCTCTCTTTTACAGCAGACTCCTTGGAAGAATTGCCTGGACGTGCTGCCTTCATTTCTTCACCTCTTGCTCTCTTTCAAACCTACTCTGGGCTTTGGTTCCCTGAAATTGGTTCTGCAAAATTCACTGATGTCTTGGCATTATCCAATCCAAGGGTTGCTTCTCGGACCCTGTCATTTCCAGGTGTTCTGTCTACATTCCTCTCGGTTTTCCTTTCTTGGCTCTTCTCCTTCTGGTCCTCAGGATTCAGGCTTCCTTTTTCTCTGTGTATCTCTGTTGCCTAGGTGACTCCTCAAGGTTCATGTCTTTAAATTCCCTTTAGACCCTGGTGAATCTCAATTTTATATCTCCAAACCTGACCTCGTCCCATATCATAAGCTTGATATCTCCATTTTGATGTCTTATAAACATCTCCAACTGAATATATCCCACCCAAACTCTCGATTCTGTCCACCTCACACCCCAAATCTTTTCCTTCCCTGCTTCTCCATCTTAGTTAATGGCACCAACATCCAACATTCTTCATTACTCAGGCCAGAAATGTGAAAGGGAGCTATTTTTGAAGCCTCTCTTTCTCTCATCTGTCTTCAGATAAGCAGAGGTTTGGCTGATCTGGGCTGAGTTCGGCTGGGCTTGGTTCTAAGCTACACATTGGATCCAGCTGCCCCATGTGTCTCTCCCCCTCCTTGGACCAGCGGGCCACCAAAAGCGCGGTGTCATGATGATACCAAGATGAAGAGGCCAAGACCAGCAGTGCAAGCACATTTCAAACCTCTCTGCTCATGTCACAGCCACTAGTCCCTTGTTGGCCAAAGCAAGTCTCATGGCCAAGCTGAAAGTTAAGGGTGAGAAAGTACACGCTGTCCAGCTAAATGGTCAGGCTTAATATCAATGGAGTGGGATATGTACTCCTCCCAGGGGCATGGAGGGCAGAGAAGAGGAGAGAAGAAATTTACTTATAAGTAAATGAAATCTTGTCAGTAGGGTCTTTTGTGAGGAACTGGATGTGTGTTTTTTAAACTTGTGGTGCTTCTGAATAGCTCTTTGAGAATAGATATTTTGTTTTCAGGTTCTAATAATTAATTAGGGATGGTGATGGTGGTGATGGTGATGGTGCTGTGTGTGTGTGTGTGTGTGTGTATGTGTATGTGTGTTGAAGGAAGGTGATACTGATGATTTTGGTGGGGTGAAGGAAGTAGAAACACTTCCCTAGGGTGGTTCATTTTGTTTGTCTTACTCTTCCTTATCCCTCCTCTGAATCCATAATTTACCTTCTATGATGTGACCACAGTTGTCACTCAAAATCTTGGATCGACACATATGATATTAAAAGATTATATGCTTTTTGCAGAATTTGGTGAAGGTTAGTGTTGCTAATGTTGCCTGCCCTCTCTCTCTCTCCTCTTTACCCCTCTCACTAGGAATAAAATCCTAGGCAGGCTTGCGGCATGAGAAGGGAGGAAAGGAGTTTCCTCTGAAAGCCATCAGGACCGGCAGGTGCTGAGTGAATGTGGCACGTGGCCTGGTCTGCAGTGTCTTATGTGCATTTGACGCCAGCAGGTTTCTTAGGTTGTGGCAGAGGGCTTTTCTTCCATTCAGCATATTTCCTACCCAGCCCTCGGTCAGCTTTATTTTCCTTTGTGTGGTTTTGTAAGTGATGTGAGGCTAAGTGACACAATTAACCTGTGCAGCCAGCGTCTTTCATCCATCATCTCCAAGTGATCCTGACAATTGCCCAACTCTTCTATGCTTTATTTTGTTAGAAGTAGTCTTTTCACCTATACCCTCAGGCATATGAATCAACCGGAGCTTGGGCCAGGCCACAGACATGTGTTTATCACCTCTACACACAGGGAGATGCTTATACCAATATTTGCTTTGCACTGAGAATGGGATTCAGGGCTTTTTCATCCCTTTCATCACAGTTGCATGAAATCTGAGAGTGCATTTTGTTAAGGCATGCTTGGCAGCCTGATATACGGAGACCCAGGTTCTAGATCCACCACTGACTACCTTCAGTGACCTAAAGAACATTCTTCATCCTCCTTGGGCGTTCCTTTTCTTGTGTGCTGAATGTGGATGGGGTTATTCTTAGGATCAAATTAAATAATCTTTGTAGAAATATTCCAGGAAGTCTAAAGTTCATAATGTGTGTAAGACATGTCATTTTGAATAAAACTGCAGTTTGAAAATTTATAGACAGCTTGTTGCAAAAGGACTTCAAGCACATAACAGTGATTCATATCTCTTGGAACTGCAAAGGCTGCATGAGCAGTTCGGTTAATGGGCAGAAATGTACTTCCAGGATTCTGGCTCCGGGGGTAGGGAGCACATGTTCAGAGACTTATTAGTCATTGTTTTGTCTTCTAGGACAGAATCCAGCAGTGGATGGCCATCTGTTATGGACTGAATGTTTGTGTTCCCCCCGCCCTGCCCAGTTCATATGTTGTGGCCCTAACCCCCATGTGACGGTATTAGGAGGTGGGCTTTTGGAATTAAATAGGATTAGATGAGATCATGGGTTGGGTCTCCATGATGGAATTAATAACCTTATAAAAAGAGGAAAAGGCAAACACAGTTTGCTCCTTCTCTATCATGTGAGGACACAGCAAGGAGGTGGCTGTCTGCAGGCCCTGACCAAGAACCCAGTCTTCTGGTACCTTAATCTTGAACTTCCCAGCCTCCAGAATTCTGATAAGTAAATGTCTGTTATTTAAGCCACTTGATCTTTACTATTTTGTTATAGTAGCTCGAGCAGACTAAGACATCAGGGAAAATTTGAAAACATGGTCTTATAAAGATGATTGAAGGGCTAGATATGTTTAGTCTGGAAAAAGGAAAAAATGAGGACAGGTCATGATAATGTCTTAAAATATTTGAAAATTACATGGAAGTGTAATTATTTGCATGATAGATGTAGAAGAGAGAAATAAGACCACTGGGTAGAAGAAACCAAACTATACATTAAAAAAAAAATTCAATTGATTTAAACCAGAAAACAAAATCAAAAACAGTTTACTTATTTTTCCCACCCCCTACCCTTTGTCTCTGGCAACCACCAGACTGTTCTCTGTATCTATGAGCTTGGTATGTATGTATGCATGTATGGATGTATGTTTAGGTTTCACATATAATAGAGATCATACAGTATTTGTCATTCTCCGTCTGACTTATTTCACTTATCATAATGCCCTCAAGGTCCATCCATGTTGTCGTAAATGGCAAGATTTCATTCTTTTTTTTATGGCTAATATCCCATTGTATTTATACCTATCTACCTACCTATCTATCTATCTGTCTATCTCACAGTTTCTTTATCCATTCATTGATGGACACTTACGTTGTTTCCATATCTTGGCTATTGGAAATAATGCTGCGATGAACATGAGGGTGCAGTTATCTTTTCAAGGTAGTGTTTTCATTTTCTTTGGATAGATACCCAGAAATGGAATTGCCAAATCGTATGGTAGTTCTATTTTTAATTTTTTGGAGGAATTTCCATACTATTTTCTGTAGTTGGCTGCACCAATTTACGTTCCCACCAACAGTGAACATGGGTTCCCTTTTCTCCACATCATTGCCAACACTTGTTATTTCTAGTCTTTTTGATAACAGCCATTATAACAGGTGTGAGGTGATATCTCATTGTGGTTTTGATTTGCATTTCCCTGATGATAAATGATGTAAAACATCTTTTCATGTATCTGTTGGCCATCTGAATGTCTTCTTTGGAAAAATATATTGATATATTTGAATCCTCTGCTCATTTTTTAAATCAGGTTGTTTGTTTTCTTAGCTGTTGAGTTGTATGAGTTCTTTATATGTTCTGGATATTAGCCCCTTATTTGATACATGATTTGCAAATATTTTTTCTCATTTGGTAGGTTGTCTTTCATTTTGTTGATGGTTTCCTTTTCTGTATAGAAGCTTTTTAATTTGATGTAGTCCTACTTGTTATTTTTGCTTTTGTTGCTTTTGCTTTTGGTGTCAGATTTAAAAAAATCATTAAGACCTCTGTCAAGGATGTCACTGCCTATGTTTTCTTCTAGGAGTTTTATGGTTTCAGATCTTACATTCAAGTCTTTAATCCATTTTGAGTTAATTTTTGTGTATGGTGTAAGATAGTGGTCCAGTTTGTTTTTTAATAATTATTTTGTGCATGTGGCTGTCCAATTTCCCCAAAACCATTTATTGAAAAGACTCTCCTTTCCCCATTGTATATTCTTGGCTTCTTTGTCATAAATTAATTGACCATGTATGTGTGGGTTTATTTCTGGGCTCTCTGTTCTGTTTCATTGGTCTATGTGTTGGTTTTTATGCTAATACCATACAGTTTTAATTACTATATCTTTGTAATATACTTTGAAATGTTACTCTCTTCCTTTGTGGTTTGGTGACTTTCTATAGTGGTATGCTTATATTCCTTTATCTTTTGTCTAGTTACTATAGTTTTTTTGCTTTGTGATACTGTGAAACTTACATATAGTAATTTATATCTATAATAGTCTATTTTAAGTTGATAACTTAAGTTTGATCCCATTGTAAAAATCAACATTATTACTGTCTCCCTACCACATTTTATATTTTTGATGTCACACTTTACGTCTTTTTATCTTGTATATCCCTTAATAATTATTGTAATCATAGTTGTTTAGTTCTTTTTTCTTTTAACTTTCATACTAATTTTATGTAATTAATCCACTACTTTTACTATATATTTACCTTTCCAGTGAGATTTATTTTTTCATAAGTATTCTTGTTGTTAACTAATGACCTTTTTTTTTTTTCAACTTAAAGAAGTCCCTTTAACATTTCTTGTGAGGCCAGTTTAGTGGTGATGATCTCTTTTAGCTTTTGCTGGTCTGGAAAACTCTTTATCTCTCCTTCACTTCTGAATGATAACTTTGCTGGGCAGAGTATTTTAGTTGGAAGTTTGTTCTTTCAGCACTTTGAATATATCATGCCACTCCTTTCTGGACTGCAAAGTTTCTTCTGAAAAATCTGCTGATAGTCTTATGGGTGTTCTCTTGTACATAAAAAGTAGCACATAAAAAGCTACTTTTTTGGGGGTGGTGTAGGCGGGCCTCTCACTGTTGTGGCCTCTCCCGTTGTGGAGCACAGGCTCCAGACTCGCAGGCTCAGTGGCCATGGCTCACGGGCCCAGCCACTCCGCGGCATGTGAGATCTTCCCGGACCGGGGCACGAACCCGTGTCCCCTGCATCGGCAGGCGGACTCTCAACCACTGCACCCCCAGGGAAGCCCCTAAAAAGCTACTTTTAATATTCTCTCCTTGTCTTTAACTTGTGACATTTTAATTATAATGTTTTTTGGTGTGGGTCTTATTGGGTTCCACTTATTTGGAACTTTCTGGGCTTCCTGGATCTTGATGTCAGTTTCCTTCCCAAGGCAAGGGAAGTTTTTGGCTATCATTTCTTCAAGTAAGATTTCTGCCCCTTTCTCTCTCTCTTCTTTTGGGAGTTCTATAATGCAAATGTTAGTTCTTTTGATGTTGTCCCATAAGTTCCTTAAGCTGTCTTCACTTTTTTCTTTTTCCTTTTCTTTTTGCTTCTCTGATTGAGTTCCACATTCCACTACCTTGTCTTTGAGTTGACTAATCCTTTCTTCTGCTTCATGTTGTCTGTTGTGGAATCCCTCTAGTGTATTTTTCTTCAACTATCTCTACTTCTTTTCATTCTTTATTCTTTTTGCTGCTCCTACTGTGTGAGTTCCACCACTCTGTCTTCAATTCCATTGATTCTTTCTTTTGTTTCATCTAGTCTGCTGTTGAATCCCTCTAGTGTATTTTTCAGTTCAGTTATTTTATTCTTCAGCTCTGTGACTTCTCTTTGGCACTTTCTTATATTTTCCCTCTCTTTGCTTTAGTTCTCAATGTGTTCATTCATTCTTCTCCCCAGTTTAGTGACCTTCTTTATGACCATCACTTTGAACTCTTTATCAGGTAAATTACTTATTTCCATTTCATTAAGGTTTCTTCTGAGGTTTTATCTTGTTCTTTCATTTAAAGTGTATTCTTGTGTTTCTTCATTTTGCTTGACTCTCTGTGTAGGTTTCTATACAGTAAATGAAACAGCCACCTCTCCCAGTCTGGAAGGCGTGGTCTTGTGTAGGAGATGAACCTTGTCATTCAGCCCTGCCTAAGCTCTTATCTCTTAAACCTCTGTGCTTGTCCAAGCAGTCTGTTATATTTTTAATAGCTCCCAGTAATTGAGGATGCACAAGACCTGTCAGTGTCCCAAAGGGGAGCACCTCAGTACCTAGATTCAGACTGAGTAGAAGCCAGATCCTCAGGGATCAGCTTTTGAAAGTATGCAAATATATACAGTCCTGTGGGACTGAAAGCATAAACCCTGATAGCCACCAGAGCCAGGTCGTCTGGAGGTGTCCCCTGGTGGCAGTTACAAAAACTGGGGCTCCAGATGAGTGTATAAGCTCTCTTCTGGGTGATACCAGTGAGCTATAGCAAGGCAGAGGGAGAGCACCAAGATGGCGTCCACAGCCTACATTCCTTGAGACCACCTCTGTAGGCCACTAAATGTGTGCAGTCCTGAAGCCTTCCCCTCAGGTTGAAGCTCCAGGACCAACAAAGCGGACTCCTTCTCAGAAATACTGGGGGGTGTGCCTCAGTCTGCTGTCTGTGCAGTGGCCTGGGGTGGTAGCCTGCCAAGAACCTTCTCTCTGATTCCATAGTCTGTGGGACCCAGTAATGCAGTACCCCTTGCCCCCTGCCATCAAAGGCAGGTACTCATGGGATACCCCCTGGGTAGCAACTGCAAAAACTGGGGCAGCAGATATAGAAACCAGGGAACCAGAGGCTTGTAAAACTCCCCTTCAGGAAACATTGGCACTCTAGAGCACAGCAGAGGATGAGTATGAAGATAGCTTCCCTCTGAAGTCTCTAGAAGGGGTTACAACCAGCCCTTAGATGCATGTTTAATTAGAATCCTTCCCCTAGGCCATAGTCATGGTAATCAGCTAGTAGGCCTCCTTCATGGAAAGACTGATTGCTTGGGTCTGTTGCCTGTTACTGCACCTATGGGGTTGGTAGCTGTTTAAGAACTCTTTCTTCATTGTTTACAGCTCTGGAGGACCCATAAGCATAAGCCCCACTGGCCTCCAGAGCCAGCCGATCAAGTGACATCCCCTAGATGGCAGCCACAAAAATTGGGGCACCAGATGTCGGTAAAAGCACTCTTCTGGTAGATACTGGTGCTCTAGAGCAGAGGGAGGGTACGAAGATGGCGCCTGCCAGTCTCAGTCCCTGGAGAGTGTTCTAACAACCTCCTAGATGTGTATTAAACTAGACGCCTACCCCTCAGACCAACGCTTTCACATAAACAGTTGAGCCTCCTTCACTTCAAGTCTAGTCGCGATCCATCAGCTGTCTCTTCGCTGGTCCCTGGGATGGGCAAGCGCTCATAAGCCTTTAAGAGCGGATTCTCGGATTGCTTCAGTTTTGTGGGTTTCAGGACGCGAGCCCTGTTGGTTTTCAAAGTTAGATGTTTGAGGGCTCCTCTTTCAAGTATGTGTCTTAAAGGTTGGGGTGCCTGATGTGGGGTTCGAACCCTTTGTTCCTCAGGGAGAAGCTCTGGGTTTTGAGTTCCCTCCTGATTGTGGGTCCCTGTGCCAGGGATGGGGTTTATGGTGTGCCGGCCTCTCCTACCTGCTTCAATGTGGTTTTCTCCTTGTTTGTCCGATGTGTAGTTGTTATTCAGCCAGCTTTCAGGTTTTTTAGAGAGGAAATTGTTCCATATGTAGCTGTAGACTCAGTGTGTCCATGGGAGGAGGTGAGCTCAGGATCTTCCTACGTTGCCATCTTGAACTGGAACTCCAAGTTAAACATTTTTGAAATTTTATCTAGTTGAGCTGTAAACCAGGAATGCCCTGCCTTGCAAGGTGGTGAGTTCATTATTCCTGGAGGAACACAGTACAAACTGGGTGGCCATCTCTCTGGAATTCCTGCACTTGATGGGGCAGGGTACTGGGAGAGTTGATCTCTCTTTCCTTCCAACTCAAGATTGTGAGTCGGAACCCAAGTGTACTATTTGCCTTAGACTTAGAGAATGATTTACTCAGTTCTCTTCCGCAAGGAAGCAACTGATGTACTTGAACTCTTATGACTTCATTGAAGATATTAAGACTAACGTAACCTGTGAACATTATGTCTGGGAAGCACTGAGGATACAGGGCAGGAAATGTCGAAATCAGCATAATAATGCAGATGTCAACCAAAGTCAAGATCATCATACTAATATATGAACTGGGGAATCAATAATGATTTGACATGAGTTCATGAAGCAGTGTTTACCCATTTCTGACATGTCTCCAGGAAATTTCTGTGTCAACACTAGCACATGGTAATATATTTGGTCAGCTCATCGTACCGTGCGCTCACTCATTCGTATATTCACTCGCGTTGCTCATCCATCCATTCCTTCGTGTGTACAACATGTATGAGATACTTACTATGAGCAAGGCTATCTGTAAGACACAGAGATGTCATCCTGTTTGCAAGAAGCCTGTGCCCTTGTGAGTGAACCGTCAAGGACACCTATAATAGGATAGAAGCAAGGCTGTGGTTGAGATTTCTGCCGAGGAGCGGCATCTGACTTTCTGGGTTGGGTAGTACTCAGCAAGGATTTGCAGTGTTGTGTTGAGTAGCAAGGATGACGGGCAGAGGCATTGAGAGGCAGTGGCTGCTTAGAAGCATCAGAAGAGGGTGGGGTAGTCCCGACCTCCCAATGTATCCCTCCCCCACTTTCCCCCTTGGTAACCCTAAGTTTGTTTTCTACATCTGGGATTCTATTTCTGTTTTGTAAATAAGCTCATCTGTACCAGTTTTTTAGATTCCACATGTGAGCGATAGCATATGATATTTGTCTCTGTCTGACTTACTTCACTCAGTATGACAATCTCTAGGTCCATCCATGTCGCTGCAAATGGGATTATTTTGTTCTTTATTAAATGGCTGAGTAATAGTCCATTATATGTATGTACTCACTATCTTAATAATTAGAGCTTTTCAGGGTGTTTTCCTAGCTGATAGGTTAAATCCCTTCTTGGCTCTTCTTCACACATTCCTCTCTGTCTCTGTGATCATGCTGGCTTCCTCAGGAAGGCCCCCTCACTCTCCCAGGTGTACATGGAATTCCAGAATAAGCCTGGAATTACTGCTCACTGTTAAGCTTATGGCTGTGACTTCCTGAGTGTCTGTAAGTTTTATCAGCTTCCAAATGCTTTAACATCGTGTGGGATCTCCCTGGGACTCTGTGAGTTTCAGGAGGCGTTGGGGCCTCTGTAGAGACCCCCCCCCCCACCAATACACGCTTTCCCAATGGAAGAAGGCCATGTGACATGCTGGGCTCTTTGGCTGTGTGTGTGTTTGTGTGTTTCTGTGCGTGTGTGTGTTTTGTGTGTGTCTGTGTTGGTGGGTGTGGTTTCCCCCACACTAGGCTGTGGCTGCCAAGATGATGAGGAGCTTTGTGAGTTGACAAGGCACCAGACTGCATTTTGTTTCTGTCTCTATCCTGGAGTTTGTGCGTCTGTTTTGAGTTGCATCCCTGTTTCTGAAAGAATATTGCTGGTTATCTGTAAACTCATCAGTTTAAACTGTAACCCTGGAGAAAATTATGTCCTTAGTTGTATGCAGGGAGGTGGGAAGGTAGCTGGGAGCTGTTTTACAAGCTTGGCTCTTTATTTTTGCTGCCACTATGGAGCCTTTGTAGCTTGGGCCAAACCGAAGACAGAAGTGGGCAGAGTGGTTTATTCTTGCTGAGCGGTTATCAAGCCAGGGTACCTCGGGACTCCTGGGCTCAGTGTGAGACAGATGAAGCTGCCCCCTCATCCACATGAGGTGTCCTGCAGAAATTCGGTGTTGACTCAACTGCACTAGAAGGGAATTTCTAAAATTTCAGAGGTGGAGGTTATTTTTATTAATTAATATTTGGAAAATTGGGTGGCTATTTGAGAAAAGAATGTATAGTTTAGAGCATCTATGCTCTAACCTCTCTGCATCTATGTAAAATTTCCTCTCAGTCACCATAGCACTTTTTTTTTTTTAAACATCTTCACTGGAGTATAATTGCTTTACAATGGTGTGTTAGTTTCTGCTTTGTAACAAAGTGAATCAGTTATACATATACATATGTCCCCATACCTCTTCCCTCTTGCGTCTCCCTCCCTCCCACCCTCCCTAACCATAGCACTTTAATTCGTATTGCTCTATTTCTTAATATCAGATAGGCCCCCCCCCCTCAGTTTTCTTCTTTTAGAAAAATATCTAAGTTTTATCACCTCTGTGTTCTTCTAGGTTAATTTTAGAACCTTGTGTTATGTTTCAGAAAAAAAAATTCCATTTGGAATTACGTTAAAGCTGTACATTAAGAAGAAATAATGGTATCTTTGTAACATTCCATCTTCTAATTAAGAAACATGTCTCCCTTTTCCAGTTTATATATGTTTCATTTTATCCACTTAGTAAAATTTTATAATTTTCCTCCTATTGGTTAAAGTTATGTCTAAGTGTACTGTCATAGTTGTTGCTTTTACAAATAGAAATCTTTTTTACATTTGATACTCTGGTTGGTTATAGCCAGAATACAAAACACTGCCCTGGAAGCACTTAATGTCACTGGCATGGCCATCTTCAAGGTTACCAGGGCCCTTTTCACTGCCAAACCAAATGGCCCTTTTCAGGCTTGATTTCCCTGTGAGTCCATCAGTGTGGACTCTCTTTTTCTTTATGAATACACATGTACTATAATATGTAGTGGTAGTCCCTCTTCTCCTAGTAGATGTTTTTCTCATGGGTATTTAATTTTCTTTCTCAACATCACTTTATAATAGATGGCTCCAAGTTCAATCTTCAGATCTCATCCCTACTCATCCATATCTACTCAGCCGTTTTTAAGACCTTTCTATGGGTCAGGAACTAGGGTGACCACATCCCTGCCATTAAGTACCTAGACGTGGAACCATGGGAAAAGCCTTCCTACGGGACAAGTAAGATGCTGTATTTGTCAGGATCCTAGCAGGAAACAAATGGCACACTCAGAAGGGGTGATTAAAGGGATTTTAGCAAAACATTTACAAAGGTTTGGGCAGAGTTAAGGGAAATCAGCAAGGAATGACCAGGCATGGTGAATTACTCCAAGGCTAGGAACAGAGGAGGAAGCAGTTGCCATGCCAGTGCCTAAAGGGGCAGGAAGAGCGAGAGGTTAACAGAACACGGGGTTAGCTCTAAGCCTAGGCTAACCCTAGGAGATACCTGCCTGAACACAACTGTGCCATAGTAGAATGCAGCCTCTACCAAACCACACCTGTTTGGGAGGGAGCTGGGGGATAAATACCCCAACCTCTCTCTCTTCTTGTCCATCAGTCTCCTCAAGGCAGCTCCTGGTGGTTGAGCCCAAACCAAAGCCAGAAGGCAAGGGAACCCATGATGCTGTCTGTCTGTCTCCTGGGGCATAAAGCAGAGAAAAAGGGTGGAGAGAAACATGAAGAATATTCAGTAAAGGTGCTATGGGATGGCTGACCTCAATTTGTTCTTCCTTCTTCCTTACTTTCAACTTCTCGCCAATAGCATCCCTTGGCTCTGCAGTCTTCAGCTACAGTAACTCAAGAGGCAGTGCCTCTTGAGGGAGAAGAAGGCAATGCCGAGTCCTCTCAGGCCTGGGGCCAAGCAGCCACCCCATTCTCTTCCCTCTTTCCCTCCTTCTTCTCTTTCCAATTGCAACTTCCACGCCTACATGTTCATATCAGTCTGCAGCGGCTGCAGTTGCTTCTGGCCAAAAAAAGCAAAGGGCACGTTCAGAAAAGAAGGTTCCCTGGGTGCATGGAGTCATCCCAACTTGTCCCAGTGGCATCTTTTCCCAGCTAAGTAAGAACCAACTTGAGTCTTGTGGGTGAACTTGAACTTTTATTTATTGTTGCCAACAGTTTCTGGGACCTGCTAAGTAGGGACATTAAAATGCAAGTGAAAATTTTTACTGCTTTGTTGAACCTTTCTGGCAGATTCAATTGGGGGGAAAATGGGAACACATGGACCACAAAATACATAATTCATAGTTGTCACATTGCACGCTGAGGAATGATCTTTTTTGAGGCTGCTAAGTGGGTGCCTTTCATGATGGAAGAAATAACGCCACAGAAAGGGAAAAAAAAATCTCACTTGGGAGGTGGCATTCCCCATGTGTCCTTGGTAGGATTAGCCTGCATTCCTAGACTTAATTCCTATGCCATTTTGTAATAAATTCCCTCCCTGGCCCCTCTGCCTGCATTGGAAAGGCTGCCCATGGGAGCATGCTGGGCAAACACAGCTGAGATGCATTTTAGCTCCAAGGTGGCATTTAATGACCTGGGATTGGAAGCTATCTATTTAGACTGGACAAAAGAAATGCTGTATCGTCAAGGGGAGAAAAAGGTGTGCACAGATGAAATCAGAGGAAGAATCAGATGTTTTCCACCGAAGCTGCTGAGTTAAGTTGAAGGTCAATCCTGCTCCATTTGGGCAGTCTCTCTTCTTGACCCTTGGGCTCCATGCTGGCAAGAAAACCACAGAAGGCTGAGTTTCTGGCTTTCGAGAAGAGGCTGCAAATATTGGGGAGGGAAAAGGGAAACCCAGGGTGAATGATCAAAAGCAGACAAAACGAGGAGAACAACCCACTGTCAGTAGTCTATTTATCATCTTCTAAAATTATGTAATATTTCATGCATCATATATATCACATATGTGTCAGGTAATAATTATATAATGAATACTAGCCGTGTCTCCCTCCCAGCTTTACAGTGGAGTGTTACCAGGATCTTGAGGTCCTATGGGTGTCCTTCTCCCGTCATAATCCATGCTCTCTTTTGCTGCTGTGTATAGTTTCAGTACATAGATTTTTATTTCTAAACTATATTTTGATTACTTTTTGAAACTTTGTATAAATGGAATTCTATGCATTTTTAAAACATCTTTATTGGAATATAATTGCTTTACAATGATGTGTTAGTTTCTGCTGTATAACAAAGTGAATCAACTATACATATACATATATCCCCATATCCCCTCCCTCTTGCATCTCCCTTCCCACCCTCCCTATTCCACCCCTCTAGGTGGACATGAAGCACCAAGCTGATCTCCTTGTGCTATGCAGCTGCTTCCCACTAGCTATCTGTTTTACATTTGATAGTATATATAAGTCCATGCCACTCTCTCACTTCATCCCAGCTTACCCTTCCCCTTCCCCGTGTCCTCAAATCCATTTTCTATGTCTGCATCTTTATTCCTGTCCTGCCCCTAGGTTCTTCAGAACCTTTTTTTTTTTATAGATTCCACTTATATGTGTTAGCATAGGGTATTTGTTTTTTACTTTCTGACTTCACTCTGTATGAGTCTCTAGGTCCATCCACCTCACTACAAATAACTCAATTTCGTTTCTTTTTATGGCTGCCTAATATTCCATTGTATATATGTACCACATCTTCTTTATCTATTCATCGGTCGATGGATACTTAGGTTGCTTCCATGTCCTGGTTATTGTAAATAGAGCTGCAATGAACATTGTTGTATATGACTTTTAGAATTATGGTTTTCTCAGGGTATATGCCCAGCAGTGGGATTGCGGGGTTGTATGGTAGTTCTATTTTTAGTTTTTTGAGGACCGTCCATACTGTTCTCTACAGTGGCTGTATCAATTTACATTCCCACCAACAGTGCAAGAGGGTTCCCTTCTGTTGCGGCCTCTCCCGCTGCGGAGCACAGGCTCTGGACGTGCAGGCTTAGCGGCCATGGCTCACGGGCCCAGCTGCTCCGCGGCATGTGGGATCCTCCCAGACCGGGGCACGAACCTGCGTCCCCTGCATCGGCAGGTGGACTCCCAACCACTGGGCCACCAGGGAAGCCCCTCATTGTAGTTTTGATTTGCATATTTCTAATGATTAGTGATACTGAGCATCCTTTCATGTGTTTGTTGGCAATGTGTATATCTTCTTTGGAAAAATGTCGATTTAGGTCTTCTGCCCATTTTGGATTGGGTTGTCTGTTTTTTTTTTATATTGAGCTGCATGAGCTGCTTCTATATTTTGGAGATGAATCCTTTGTCAGTTGCTTCATTTGCAAATATTTTCTCCCATTCTGAGGGTTATCTTTTCATCTTGTTTATGGTTTCCTTTGCTGTGCAAAAGCTTTTAAGTTTCATTAGGTCCCATTTGTTTATTTATTTTTTTTCCATCATGAGCTGCTTGTAAATTTTGGAGATTAATCCTTTGTCAGTTGCTTCATTTGCAAATATTTTCTCCCATTCTGAGGGTTATCTTTTCATCTTGTTTATGGTTTCCTTTGCTGTGCAAAAGCTTTTAAGTTTCATTAGGTCCCATTTGTTTATTTATTTTTTTTCCATTTCTCTAGGAGGTGGGTCAAAAAGGATCTATGTTTTCCTCTAAGAGTTTTATAGTGTCTGGCCTTTCATTTAGGTCTTTAATCCAGTTTGAGTTAATTTTTGTGTATGGTGTTAGGGAGTGTTCTAATTTCATTCTTTTACATGTAGCTGTCCAGTTTTCCCAGCACCACTTATTGAAGAGGCTGTCTTTTCTCCACTGTATATTCTTGCCTCCTTTATCAAAGATAAGGTGACCATATGTGTGTGGGTTTATCTCTGGGCTTTCTATCCTGTTCCATTGATCTATATTTCTGTTTTTGTGCCAGTACCATACTGTCTTGATTACTGTAGCTTTGTCGTATAGTCTGAAGTCCGGGAGCCTGATTCCTCTAGCTCCGTTTTTCTTTCTCAAGATTGCTTTGGCTATCCGGGGTCTTTTATGTTTCCATACAAATTGTAAAATTTTTTGTTCTAGTTCTGTGAAAAATGCCAATGATAGTTTGATAGAGATTGCATTGAATTTGTAGATTGCTTTGGGTAGTATAGTCATTTTCACAATGTTAATTCTTCCAACCCAAGAATATTGTCTATCTCTCCATCCGTTTGTATCATCTTTAATTTCTTTCATCAGTGTCTTATAGTTTTCTGCATACAGGTCGTTTGTCTCCTTAGGTAGGTTTATTCCTAGGTATTTTATTCTTTTTG
>NC_041227.1:69891727-69895690 GCF_002837175.3 Physeter macrocephalus | reverse complement strand
GAGTTTGGGAGTGTTCCTCCCTCTGCTATATATTGGAAGAGTTTGAGAAGGATAGGTGTTAGGTCTTCTCTAAATGTTTGATAGAATTCGCCTGTGAAGCCATCTGGTCCTGGGCTTTTGTTTGTTGGAAGATATTTAATCACAGTCTCAATTTCAGTGCTTGTGATTGGTCTGTTTATATTTTCTATTTCCTCCTGGTTCAGTCTCAGACGGTTGTGCTTTTCTAAGAATTTGTGCATTTCTTCCAGGTTGTCCATTTTACTGGCATATAGTTGCTTGTAGTAATCTCTCATGATCCTTTGTATTTCTGCATTGTCAGTTGTTACTTCTCCTTTTTCATTTCTATTTCTATTGATTTGAGACTTCTCCCTTTTTTTCTTGACGAGTCGGGCTAATGGTTTATCAATTTTGTTTATCTTCTCATAGAACCAGCTTTTAGTTTTATTGATCTTTGCTATTGTTTCCTTCATTTCTTTTTCAGTTATTTCTGATCTTGTCTTTATTATTTCTTTCCTTCTGCTAACTTTGGGGTTTTTTTGTTCTTCTTTCTCTAATTGCTTTAGGTATAAGGCTAGGTTGCTTATTTGAGATGTTTCTTGTTCCTTGAAGTAGGATTGTATTGCTGTAAACTTCCCTCTTAGAACTGCTTTAGCTGCATCCCATAGATTTTGGGCCTTCGTGTTTTCATTGTCATTTGTTTCTAGGTATTTTTTGATTTTCTCTTTTTTAAAAAAATTTAATTTTATTTATTTTTTTAAACAACAGGTTCTTATTAGTTATCCATTTTACACATATTAGTGTATATATGTCAATCCCAATCTCCCAGTTTATCACACCACCCCCCACCCCCTGCCAGATTTCCTCTTTGATTTCTTCAGTGATCTCTTGGTTATTTAGTAGTGTATTGTTTAGCCTCCATGTGTTTGTATTTTTTACAGGGGAAAAAAATAATATATCTGCTCTCAAAGTCCACCTCCTCAACTTGGGATGATTCGCTGTCTATTCAGGTATTCCACAGATGCAGGGTACATCAAGTTGATTGTGGAGATTTAATTTGCTGCTCCTGAGGCTGCTGGGAGAAATTTCCCTTTCTGTTCTTTGTTCGCACAGCTCCTGGGGTTCAGCTTTGGATTTGTCCCCGCCTCTGCATGTAGGTCACCTGAGAGCATCTGTTCCCCCCGCCAGACAGGATGGGGTTAAAGGAGCCGCTGGTTTGGGGGCTCTGGCTCACTCAGGCCGAGGGGAGGGAGGGGTACGGAGTGCGGGGCGAGCCTGCGGCGGCAGAGGCCAACATGACGTTGCACCAGCCCGAGGCGCGCCGTGCGTTCTCCCAGGGAAGTTGTCCCTGGATCACGGGCCCCTGGCAGTGGCGGGCTGCACAGCCTCCTGGGTGTGTGTGTGTGGTTAGTGACCTGTGCTTGCACACAGGCTTTTTGGTGGCGGCAGCAGCAGCCTTAGCATCTCATGCCCGTCTCTGGTGTCCACGCTGATAGCTGCAGCTCGCGCCCGTCTCTGGAGCTCGTTTAGGCAGTGCTCTGAATCTCCTCTCCTCATGCACCCTGAAACAATGGTCTCTTGCCTCTTTGGCAGTTCCAGACCTTTTCCCAGACTCCCTCCGGCTAGCCGTGGCGCACTAGCCCCTTCAGGCTGTGTTCACGCAGCCAACCCCAGTCCTCTCCCTGGGATCCAACCGAAGCCCGAGCCTCAGCTCCCAGCCCCCGCCCTTCTCGGCGGGTGAGCAGACAAGCCTCTCGGGTTGGTGAGTGCTGGGCGGCAGCGATCCTCTGTGTGGGAATCTCTCCGCTTTGCCCTCTGCACCCCTGTGGCTGAGCTCTCCTCTGTGGCTCCTATGTTTCCCCCCCGCCACCCCCATCTCCACCAGTGAAGGGGCTTCCTAGCGTGTGGAAATTTTTCCTCCTTCACAGCTCCCTCCCAGAGGTGCAGGCCCTGTCCTTATTCTTTTTTCTCTGTTTTTCCTTTTTTCTTTTGCCCTACCCAGGTACATGGGGAGTTTTTTGCCTTTTGGGAAGTCTGAGGTCTTCTTCCATCATTCAGTCAGTGTTCTGTAGGAGTTGTTCCACATGTAGATGTAGTTTTGATGTATTTGTAGGGAGGAAGGTGATCTCCACATCTTACTCGTCCGCCATCTTGAAGGCGCCCCTCAATTCTATGCATTTTTGATGCTCGCTCTTTACATGAAGTCTATGAGATTTATCTGTTTATCTGCAAGGCATTCATTCTCATTGCTGTATAGTATTACTTTTGAATGAGTCTGTTACCGTTCATTTACCATTCTTCATTGTATTTTGAACACTGGATTCTTCCTTCCTACAAAATTTCCTGGGCAGAGTATTTGTGTGTATGTTGGGGAGCTGGGTGGAATGTCTTATTCTGTCCCCATTACTTTTGGATGGTCAAATAATTAATCCTTCTAAGCTTCCATTTTTTCATCTCTAAAGTGATCATGGTAATATCTACCCTGCCTGCCTAAGAGAAAAATGAATACAAAAGCATTTAAAAATTTTAAAGCCTAAACAACCGTCAACAGTGGGTGGAGAGAGAGTGGTCAAGTGGATTTATGAAGACAGCAGAAAGTTTAAGCACTTGGTTGGTATTGAGATGTTTCTCCATCCTTTTAAGTCTTCCTTCCTTGAAGTCTTGAGCTTCAAATGAAGCTTCAATGAGAGAACATGCATGCAGAGTACCAGAAGTAGTAAGTCCTAAAGTATGCAACTCCTACTGTAGATATGCTGGAAGCATAAGAGGGCGTGTGGTCAGAGAACACTTCCTGAGCATCATCTCTTTGTTCTTGCTACTCAACATCTTGGCCCTCCCACTCCTGACAATGGCTATGGTCCCCTCCAAACTGATAGCTGCCAGGGTTCATGTTTTGGGCCTCCTCTACCGTCTGAACTTCCATGCCCAAGTGTTTCAGCTCCCCACTGGACATACGATCCTGTCTGAATGTCCCGTGAATGCTCCATATACCACATGTAGAGACTAGAATGCATCTTCTTGAACTTTCTTCTGTGTGCCCGTTTTGTGAGTGATATTGCCACTCAGTCCTCTCGCTGGAAACCCCAAGCTCACTCAACTTATTCCTTCTCTCTCACCCTAACTCATGTCTGTCTCCTGCCTTGTGATGGTATCTCTTAAATGTTTCTCAAATCTCTCCTCTCTTTTTGATCACCACCACTCATACCTTAACATGATGCCCCTTCTATCCTTGTCTGGGCTGCTGCAACAGCTCCAGAAATAGTCTCCTTATCCTTCACAGAGACCGTGTTTTATCCTCCCTTGTATCTCTAACTATATCCAGAACTCAGGTCTCATCTTCCTTTAACAGCTGCAGAACCTTAACAAAGTTACCACGTTCTCAGATTCAGTGTCCTCATTTGTCAAATAGAGATCATTATCATACCTTCCTCATGAGGTTTTCAAAAGATTAGATGAAACAGTGATAGAATATATGTAAAGCACTTAGCAGGGTGCTTCCCAGCACACAACAGATGCTCAATAAATGGTAGTTGGCCTTAGTGTTAGTGCCTGGGGTCTGTCCTTGTGCTGTCTACCTTCTAGGTAAAAATTGTAAATTGTGCCTCAGATCACGTTACTTTCCTTCTCCGTGCTTTAGGTACCTTGTCACTTACAGATAAAATCTAACCTCAAGGGAACCAAGGCTGCATAATGAATTTTGTGGGCCCTAAGCACTTTGGCCTTCACAGAAAAACAATAAAACAACAATTTAAAAAAGAGTATTAAAAATTTTATTTGATAACTGTGTCTTTCTGATTTTAAAAGAAATTTAAACATCTTCCTGAACGCTTAAAAATATTGGGGGACCTAGGCACTGTGTTTACTATGATGAATAGATAAGTCCTCCCTGAAGGGGCCATGTACCTTCTCTCTCTCTCCCTCTCTCTCTCTTTTTTTTTTTTTTTTTTTTTTTTTTTTTTTGCGGTA
>NC_041227.1:69890570-69890783 GCF_002837175.3 Physeter macrocephalus | reverse complement strand
TGCGGTACGCGGGCCTCTCACTGTCGTGGCCTCTCCCATTGCGGAGCACAGGCTCCAGACACGCAGGCTCAGCGGCCATGGCTCACGGGCCCAGCCGCTCCGCAGCATATGGTATCTTCCCGGACCAGGGCACAAACCTGCGTCCCCTGCGTCGGCAGGCGGACTCTCAACCACTGCGCCACCAGGGAAGCCCCGCTCTCTCTTTTTATCCCC
>NC_041227.1:69863043-69889768 GCF_002837175.3 Physeter macrocephalus | reverse complement strand
GTATCTTCCCGGACCGGGGCACGAACCTGCGTCCCCTGCGTCGGCAGGCGGACTCTCAACCACTGCGCCACCAGGGAAGCCCCTCTCTCTCTTTTTATCCCCAGTCTTGCTGAGGTTATTTCCTCCCACCCATCCTTTTTTCTTTTAGTTTCTCTCTCTCTCTTTCCTCCCTCCCTCCCTCCCTTCGTTCCTTCCTTTCTTCCTTCCTTCCTCTCTCTCTCCATCCCTCCCTGTTACTCCTTTCTTCCTTGATGTCTTTCTTTTGTTTCATTAGTTTTCGTTCTTTTGTTTATTATTGCTTTCTTTGGGCTTCCTCTTTCTTTTTTTTTTTTGTAATTCCTTGGGTTAGATGCTTACTGTATTAATTATCAGTTCTTCCTTTCCCCCCTTAATATGTGCATTTATATAGTTACTTCCAAGTATTGCATTAGCACGATCCTACAAGTTTTGAGATGTACTGTTTCATGTTCTGTTAGTTTCATGTAACTTCTAATGGCAATATGATTAATTATTTGACCCACATTTGTTTTATAAGTCTTTTAAAACTGCCCAAATTTGTGAATCCTTTGTGGTATTTTTACTGCTGGCTTCTGTTTTTTATTGCTTTATGTTCAAAGATGATCTGTAAGCTAGGTTGAGACTTGTTTGTGGCCTGTCAATTGTTTAAATGTTCCATATCTCTTTTAGAGAATATACGATTATTAGAAGGTCAGGTGCAATGTCCATTAGATCAAACATCTTAATTTTGTTGTTCAGTTCTACCGTATCTTTGCTAAATTTTTGTCCTTATCTGTTCAGTACTGAGAGATGTGTTAATATTTCCCACTATGATTGTGGATTTGTTCATTTCTTCTTGTAATGTGGTCCATTTTTGCTTTATGTAATTTGAAGCTATGTTGTTAGGTGCTTGGTAGTTTGTAATTCCTAAGAGCTTCTGGTGGATTGTTACTTTTATCATTATGTAACGACCTTCTTCATCCCCATAAGGCTGTTTGCCCTGAAGTCTGTTTTTATCTGATGTTTATAGAGTGATTCCAACTTTCTTTTGGTTAGTATTGTCATGGTCTATATTTTCTTTATCCAATTCCACTCTGTTTTTTTGATATTGATTGTATTCATTTTGTGTAGTTACTATAACCAATTACCATAATCTTGATGGCTTAAAATAACAGAAATTTTTTGTCTCACAGTTTGAGGCTAGAATTCTGAAATCAAGATGTTGGCCAAGCCATGCTATCTCTGAAGGGTCTAGGAAGTAACCCTCCCTTTCCTCTTCCTAGCTTCTGGGAGTTGTTAGCAGTCCTGGCCATTGCTTGGCTTGCAGCTGTATCCTTCAATATCTGTTGTCAAATGACCTTCTTCTCTCTGTGTATCTGTGTTTCTATCTCTAAATTTTTCTCATATGAGTACACCAGTTATATTAATTTGATTACATATGCAAAACCCCTATTTCCAAATAAAGTCATACTCATAGGTTCAGAGTAGACAGGGGGCCACTGATCAACTCAGTACCTTCATAATTAGAAATTATGAAACGTTTAAGGCATACAAAAGGTCTCGTATTCTGTGCATGTTTGAGCTCCAAAACGCCAGCCTTTAGTTAATGAGCAATGCATCCTTCACCCCATCCCAGCAGATAGAGTCTCAACTCTGATTATAACTTACCTCTGGGCATCTCCTTTAACTTCTTGCAAGCTCAGCTATGCATTTACAGTATTAAAAAAGTTTTCATTCAGAATTTCTACGTAGTTTATTGGAAAGTTTTCCTGTTGTTTTAGCCTTCCATCTTGCTGGAAATAGAATTGTCTATCATAAGTGGGGTTTTTTTGTTGTTTTTTTTTGTTTTTTTTGTGGTATGCGGGCCTCCCTCTGCTGCGGCCTCTCCCGTTGCGGAGCACAGGCTCCGGACGCGCAGGCTCAGCGGCCATGGCTCACGGGCCCAGCCGCTCCGCGGCATGTGGGATCCTCCCGGACCGGGGCGCGAACCCGGTTCCCCTGCATCGGCAGGCGGACGCGCAACCACTGCGCCACCAGGGAAGCCCCCATAAGTGGGTTTTTAAAAATAGCTTTATTGAGATTTTTTCACATGATATCATTCATCCACTGAAAGTGTACAATTTACTGGTTTTTAGTATATTCACAAAGTTGTGCAAACATCACCACACTCTATTTCCAGAACATTTCCATCGCCCAAAAAGACACTCGATACACATTAGCAGTCACTCCCCATTCCCTCCCCAAATACCCACCACCCTAAGCAGATACAGATCTACTTTCTATCTCTATAGATGTGCCTATTCTGTGCATTTCAGGTGAACAGAACCATACAGTATGTGGTCTTTCCTGTCCAGCTTTATTTACTCGGCATGTTTTCAAGGTTCACTCATGTTGTATATATCACTACAGACAGTCTCTGACTTACAGTGGTTCGATTTATGATTTTTTTTGACTTTATGATGGTACAAAAGTGATAAGCATCCAGTAGAAACCATACTTTGAATTTTGATCTTTTCCTGGGCCAGCAATATGCAGTACAGTACTGTCTTAAGATGCTGGACAGTAGCAGCGAGCCACAGTGCCCAGTCAGTCATGTAACATGAAGGTAAACAACCAACACATTTACAACCATTTTGTACCCACGCAACCATTCTGTTTTACACTTTCAGTACAGTATTCAATAAATTACATGAGATATTCAACACTCTTTATTATAAAACATGCTTTGTGTTAGAATGAGTTTGCCCAACTGTAGGTAAGTGTTCGGAGCACGTTTAAGGGAGGCTAGGCTAAGCTATGATGTTTGGTAGGTTAGATGTTTTAAATGCATTTTCAACTTACAATATTTTCAACTTATGATGGGTTTATCGGGAGGTAACTCTTTTGTAAGTTGAGGAAGATCTGTACTTTTTTAAAAAAGATAGTTTTTTATTGCCAAATAATATCACACTGTGTGGATGTACCACATTTTGTTTTATTCACTTGTCAGTTGATATGTCAGCTAATATGAATAATGCTTCTATGAACATTTGTGTACAAGTTTTCAAGGTGGGCATATCTTTTCATTTCTCTAGGGTAAAAAATGGAACTGCTGGATCATATGGTAAAACTACGCTTAGCATTTTGAAGAACTGCCAAAGTATTTTCCAAAGTAGCTGCACCATTGTGCATTCCCACTAGACATGTCCTATCGGGAGATTTTAAAATCCAACACAGGTGTCTGTACTTGACCTGGGACGAGTCCTTATAGATTTTGGAGCACAGTGAAGATGATGTTATTGGCATGGTTGGTGCACGGTGATGCGGCGTGAGAGATTAAAGACCAGGAAGCAGGTCACCTCCTGTGACCAGGAAGTGTTGGAGTAATCCAGTTCTCAGTTGATGGTTTCTCTGTTGGGCTGGTGGAGGGCAGAATAGATGTCAGGGTTCCCAAAGAACACCATGGACGGTGGAAATGATTCTCAGGTAGAAAAATGATGTTCACTTGAGACCAATCCTGAGATGCTTGCTGAACCTTTCCTTTTTGATTTTATATCACAGAAAATAATTTTTTATTTTCAGAGAAGCAGGAAGGGGAATACAGGTCTTGCCACTATGGGGTGGAGGACCATCCTGTGACTGGAGCAGATTTACTGGCCTTTGACTTGCTTGAGGATGCCTTCCTGGGAGTTTATGGTCCTCCTAGGCTTTGTGGTCTGCCCTCCATGAAAGCCGAGGATGCTTTTTACATCTCTGGTCCATGGTCTTCCTGACTGTGGCAGGAAGTGGGGGGTGTGTGTGTGCACATGCCTGATGGCGAACAGGGTAGCTTGAGCATTTGAAATAGCAAAAGAGAATGAGAGCCCTTAACAGCGAAAGTTTTCAAGCCGAGAAGTAAAACCTTCCATAACTGTAGGATTTAAAAATTACCCATCGGGCTTCCCTGGTGGCGCAGTGGTTGCGCGTCCGCCTGCCGATGCAGGGGAACCGGGTTAGCGCCCCGGTCCGGGAGGATCCCACATGCCGCGGAGCGGCTGGGCCCGTGAGCCGTGGCCTCTGAGCCTGCGCGTCCGGAGCCTGTGCTCCGCAATGGGAGAGGCCACAGCAGAGGGAGGCCCGCATACCACACACACACACAAAAATAAAAAATAAAAAAAAATAAAAATTACCCATCAAGCTGTGTATCGTTTAATGGAACAGTAGGTATAAAGCTACCACCATCCTGGGAATGTGCAGTTGCTCACTGAGGCTTGTTACAGAGGCCTTCTACTCTACTGGGCATGGTTATCACTCTTATGGGTTTTTCTTCTCTGTGATTTATTCTCAAACATTTTGTATTTCCTTTTGCCATTTAAATGAGATTTAAATAAAACCATTAGGTATAGAACGGTGGCAGATGGTTACACACTTTAAACTCATGATAAAATCAATCTGTATATTATTCTCTGTTCAAATGAAGCAAAAACACCTGCAGCCTGGAAGTTCCTTATTACTGCCTTTTCTGTGTTGTACTGGGCATCTCCTGGAATATCTAGCCTTGTGGTAATTGATCATGAAGAAAAGAAATCAGGCAGGGATGACAGCCCCAGTTCTGTCCCATTTTGTGTGTCTTCCTTGGTCCACATGTCCCCTGCTTTTGGCAGTCTCTCCCTTTTATAGACCGCCCCTGCTGTCCACCCCATTTCCCAAAAGGAGGGAGAGGCTCTTCATGGGTGAGCCTTAACCCCACACCTCACAGTTGCTCTGACCTTCCTCTCAGTTGAAATGTGTTCAGGGCATATTCCGATATCAATAAATTGAGAACATAATTTTTTCTGTGACGGGTAATGTTAAAATTTCCACTGAAGCTATATCTGAGCCTGAGTGGCATATCCCGGTATGGTGGTTTTCAAATAATTCTTTTTCTCCCCCTCCTTTTTCTAGGTTTATCTAAATCCCTTGGGCTCATTGAAGGTTATGGTGGGCGGGGCAAAGGGGGCCTTCCTGCTACCCTTTCCCCAGCTGAAGAAGAGAAAGCCAAGGGACCCCATGAGAAGTATGGCTACAATTCCTACCTCAGTGAAAAAATTTCACTGGATCGTTCCATTCCGGATTATCGTCCCACAAAGTAAGTTCTGATTCAGTCATTCAGAGGAGCTTGCTTTATCAGATGGTTGGGCGTAGACCCATGTCTGTGACATTTTCTTGTGTTACTTGTAACTAGTGGAGGGGCTTTTATCTCGTCTCCTCCATAATCAATAAATAGTACTATTGATTATGAAAATAAATAGAGCTAAATAAGAATTTTTAATTTTTATAAAGTAATACAGAAGCATAGAGAAAGGTCCGTGATACAAAAAATTTTTAAGTAAAAATTTAAAAATCAACATGATCTCATTACCTAGAGGTGGTAACTGGTAAAATACTAGTATTTTGTCTTTGAGTCTATTTTCTATACAGATTATGAGCATATGATGTTTCATTTATGCTTTTTTTCATTTATTATTTCATGGGCATTTTCTGATGTTATTAGTTATGATCATTATTTTCATTGTTAGAAATTTAGATTATTTCCAATTTTTCATTATTATAAATAGTACTTTGAGGAATATCTCCCCACTCAAGTCTTTATGTATATTGATTTGATATTTACTTTCTTAATCCACACTTCTAAAGGTGTAATCCTTAGATCACATTGTAGGAGTACTTTTGGAGGCTCTAGATACATATAGTGACATTTTCCTCCAGAAAGTTTATAGAAGTTTCTGCTCCTATTGGAATTTTACTAGATCCTTCCCAAACTGGGTACTAGCATTTAAATAATGCTTTTCCCAGCTGGTAGGTGAAAGAGTACATCCTGTGATTGTTTCAACTTACAAATTTTGTTTGAGATTCTTACCTTTGAAACAGTTGGTTTGCGTCTTGGTTGGTTTATGAGAGGTCTTTGTTCTGTGCTCTCAGATTTAAGAATTATTTGTTTTCTCTTGTGAAAGAGAGACGAGAGATTGGTGGGAAAATCAAGATGCTGGGGGAAAACATCCTATTTTCTAGGCAGTAGTCCTCCTTGGCTTTTCAAACAGATGCTTCATCTTCTGTTAGATTTGTGGTGTCTCTCTTTCTTTCATTTGCAGTGTGCCCTTGCTTAGAATAGATTATTTCTTTTTCAAATGGATTTTGTACAAATCAGTTAAGTATCCTGGTTTCTGAGAAAAATAGATTCAAGATAAGGAAAATTATCTTAAATGGATTTAAAATTGCAGCATTAGCTGAAAAAACTGTTAAATCTCTCTCTCTGCCTAATAAGCATATATTCATTTTGAATCACTAGGAAAACATACATCACCCCTGTTGGAAGCTATTTTGTGTTCCTGGACTTTTGCTCTCAAAAACATCTGGCTGTTTTCATTTCCTGGTGCTCTCTGATTAGCCTTTCTTATTTGGATGTTGGCAAATAAACAGAGCTGTAATTTTTGTAGTCCTGTGAGAATGAAGATGCTTCCAACATGGAGCTTAGTGGAAATGGGTCAGTTGAACAATATCAGTGAGCACATATCAGGTACCAGGTGGTTTTCCCAACACTAGAGGCAGAACATTGGATAAGATACTCCTTGCCTACATACTCTTGTCTAGGGAGGGAGACAGATGTGCAAGCAGATCAGTCCAGCACATTGTGGTCTATGTGGGTATGTCAGGCCAGAGACATACACAGTATGTACAGGGAGGACCTGGGAAGGTTTCCTGCTTGAGATGATGCATAAGCTTAATCTTGAAGGCCCATTAAGGGTTAGAAAATTAAAGAGAGGAGACAGATAAAGACAAGTAGGAAGGGGAATAGCAAGAGCAGAGCTGGGGATGCAAATAAAAACATGGCACGCCCAGGGAGGAATACACAGCTCTGTAGTGCTCTCTAGTGTAGCATGGTGGCTTGAATATACCAGGGGTCCCCAACCCCCGGGCTGTGGACCGGTACTGGTCCGTGGCCTGTTAGGAACCGGGCCGCACAGAGGGAGGTGAGTGGTGGACGAGTGAGTGAAGCTTCATCTGCCTCTCCCCATCGCTCGCGTTACCGCCTGGACCATCCCCTTCCCCCTCAATCCCGCGCCCATGGAAAAATTGTCTTCCAGGAAACCGGTCCCTGGTGCCAAAAAGTTTGGGGACCGCTGGAATATACCACTTAGATTTCGTCCCTCCGGAAACTTTACTAAGATGATAGTAAAGGACTACAGAGGATGACAGCCTATAAGGGACAAAAACAGGTTAGGCTCCCACAGCAGGGAAGAAACACCCACAAAGTTTTGGAAGATGGAAAGAGGATGGATGAATGGTAACTGACATAGCAAACTGGATGAGGCTGAGACCCAACCTTCTACTTATGATGGGAAGTGGTAGGAAGGGCAGAAGAATGTAGCCTAGTCACACCTCAGAACCCCAGAGACTCAGGAATTGGAGGTTCTGGGTACCTCTGATGGCTGGGAGGTAGATTTGAATAGAAGGGTTATAGCTGTGTCCCCAGATCCTTTCTTCAACTTTACAGAGCCAGACACTGCCCTTCCCTACCTGGTGGAACATGGGAGGTTTATTCCCTGGAGAAGATGAACTCTGGGCTTTAGTTCATAAGATGACAGAGGATAGGGCTGTGTACTAAGTGGGGACACCCTTGACCTCATTACCTCTCCAAGCTTTCACACTCCTGTAGTCCAGATTTGGAAGAATCCACTCTAAGGAAGCCATTCAACCTAAGAGAAATGCCAATAGATCTGATAGGTCCCCCGCATCCCCGAAATGTCTGGGTTCTACTCATTAAACATTAGTAAGGCTCATGCATCTACACAGAGCTGTCTTACTCTAAAATAAGAAAGGAGAACCAGGATCCCTAGACATTTCAGGAGACTCTCTATTATAAAGGGCCTTAACAACAAGAAGAAGAACAATAGAAAAGGCATTTGGAGGAAACAGACACACTTTAAAACTATAATTAATGTCTTAGTTCATGGAATGTTTTGTTTTATTCACAAAATAAGTATCAAGTGCTATGTTAAAGTGATAATCAGAGAATGAACAAGAGATCCTGGAAGTTAAGAATAAGATAGAAATAAATAGTTCAATGAAAGGTTAGATAAATAAATTATTGTGGTGATCACTTCAAAATATACACAAATATCGAATCATTATGTTATATACCTGAAACTAATACCAGGTTATATAGCCACCGTGCTGTACAATACATCCTCATGACTTATTTTATAACTGGAGTTTGTACCTGTTGACTCACTTCATCCATCCCCACCCCCTCCTCACCTCTGGCAACTGTGATCTGTTCTGTCAATGAACTTGGGTTTGTTTTTTAAGAGTCTGCGTATAAGTGAGATCTTACAGTATTTGTTTCTCTGACTTCCTTCACTTAGCGTAATGCCCTCAAAGTCTATTCATGTCATTGCAATTGGCAAGATTTCATTCTTTTTATGGCTGACTCATACCTATATGTATCACATTCTCTTTATCCATTCATCCCTTTGTGTACACTTAGTTTGTTTCCATATTGTGCCTATTGTAAATAATGCTGCAGTAAACATGGGGAGGGTGAATATATCTTTGTGAATTAGTGTTTTTGTTGTTTTTTATATAAATACCCAGAAGTGGAATTGCTAGATCATATGGTAGTTCTATTTTTAATTTTTTGAGAAACCTCCACATTGATTTCCATAGTGGCTGCACCAGTTTACATATCTAGCAACAGTGCAAAAGGGCTCCCTTTTCTCCACATCCTCGCCAACACTTGTTTTTTCTAGTCTTTTTGTTAATAGCCATTGTAACAGGTGTGAGGTGATATCTCATTTTTTTTTTTTTTTTTTGGCTGCATTGGGTCTTCGTTGCTGCGCGTGGGCTTTCTCTAGTTGAGGCCAGCGGGGGCTACTCTTCGTTGCAGTGCGCGGGCTTCTCATTGCGGTGGCTTCTCTTTTTGTGGAGTGCACGGGCTCAGTAGTTGCGGCTCACGGGCTCTAGAGCGCAGGCTCACTAGTTGTAGTGCACGGGCTCAGTTGCTCCACGGCATGTGGGATCTCCCCGGAGCAGGGCTCAAACCCGTGTCCCCTGCATGGGCGGGCGGATTCTTAACCACTGAGCCACCAGGGAAGTCCCTCTCATTGTTTTTTATTTACATTTGCCTGATGATTAGTGATGTTGAGCATCTTTTCATGCACCTGTTGCCCATCTGTATATCTTCTTTGGGAAAGTGTCTATTCAGATCCTCTGCCCATTTTAAAATCAGATTGTATGGGGTTTTTTTTGCTGTTCAGTTATATTAATTCTTTATATATTTTAGATATTAATCTCTCATCAGATTTATGATTTGCAAATACTTTCTCGCATTCAGTAGGTCGTCTTTTCATTTTGTTGATGGTTTTCTTTGCTGTGAAGAAACGAATTTAGTCCCCCTTATTTAGTTTTGCTTTTGTTGTCTTTGCAAACAAAAAAAAATTTTTACCATTCTTTCAGAAAGTTTGGAACTGAATTAGTGATGGGCACACACACACACACACACACACACACACACACACAAAGCTTGTGAAAAAAGGAAAGCAATTATTAGCACAGAATAAAACCAAAAGTTCCTCAAGAAAGGAATTGCAATTCCATATATTCTGTGGCTGAGCTGTGAACAGTATAATCATACAAATATTGAATAGGTATTAAACCACAAATTATGGTATAACTCTGTTGGAAGAAAGAAGAGGCAAAATGTGTATGTGAGGTGTGGGTAGTATAAGAAAATTAAACCTTTATGGTCAGAAACAGAAAATCAATTGAAAATATCTAAAATTTAAACATCAGGAATTGCAGCATAATGATTATTATTTAGAAACATTGAGAGTACAGAAATGGTATAAGACTGTATATATTTTGTTTTAATAAAATAAAAGTTTCATTATGCACAAATGTAAATCTACACCAAAAAATTAAGTGCAAGGTAGAAGGGTGAAAGTATAATAGAAGAAAGAGTTGGAGAACTGGGTTGAATGATGTGACCACTTCTGCCTTTTTAGATTTTTCTGGCAGCTATATGGAGGATGAATTTGAAGGTGAAATTAAAGATGAACTTGAGAGCTTGCTCACAGGTCATACATGGTAACCAGAGGTAGCGTTATAAATTCTGGGCTCCACAGCCAAAGGTACCAAATTAACCTTGGTTAGTTGCAAATTCATCCTTGCCGCCAAAGAAGGGCAAGGGCCTTGCCTGTAGGAGCTGCTCCTCTGATATTTGAGCCCAGGGGATAGGAAGGGAGGCAGCTGTCTGGGGCCAGACCACTTTCTTTCCTCCCCGTGCAGCCCAAGCCCAGGAGGAATTATCCATCCACGGGCAAGATCTTGCTTGTGACACTGCCCAAAAGCTCTCTTGAGCTTAGAGAACTGAAATTGGCTAATTTCATTGCAATTTTATACAGAACCTCAAGTTGCTTTAATTCTTATTGGTTTATTATTACACTACTCTTGACAGAGTTGTTTCTCTTATAAATATGAATGAATTTGGGGGTAATAGTGGGATTAACCATTTGTTGGTCACATTTCATGCAAATGGATTCCAAAATGTTTTCTGTTTTATTTTAATTCTGTGATTTTTTTTCTTCCCCTGGACAGATATTTTAAATTTGTATGAACCCCCAACTGTCAATCTTTCCATCTTCATTTCTTCACTGCTTTAAAGCAGAGAAAGAGTACTTATAAATATTCTATTCTGTTTTGTGTTCCTTTTCCATGACTCTATGTTTCACTCCTCCATCCATCCAGAGCTTATTTTGGAATATGGTACAAGATATGTATCTTTTGTTTCAAATGTCTGTCCTTTTTTTTCAAAGCAGCTTTTTCAAAATGATTTTGGAAATAACGCTTCTCTTTCTCTTATTTGGAGCTGTTAAATGGAATACATTTTGTACTTTTTATACATAAATGGGCTTATTTTCCAGACTCTGTGCTACTTCTTTGGTCTGTTTTTTGTTTTTTTGCTTTTCATTTTCTTCTCTTTCCTTCTTTTTTTTTTTTTTAAATCATGGAAAATGATTTTTGACTGAAGTTCCCAGTCTGCCAGACACTGTGCTAAAGACATGGTGAGAAACAAGGCACATCTTGGCCCCCTAAGAAATCAAAGCAAGTGGGGGAGGCAGGTGGGGCTTTGCAATCCTTTGACTTGTTTTCACAGGACCTTAGAAACTAAGATAAGGGGATGTACACTTCTGGGAGAGTCAGAGGGCAGCGCAGAGGTGACCTTGATCTTAATGGTAAAGACAGAACATTGGAGAGAGTGAACAGCATGTGCAAGAGGACTGGGAAAGTTCTTGGATTTCAGGGCTGGGGGAACAGCACAGAAACTTTGGGTTGAGTCATAGGGTCTCCAGAGTGAATCTTGGAAGAAGAGGTTGGAGGGAAAGGGGGAGGCAGGTTGTAAAGCACCTTACGTGCCACCGCTGTGTTAGGTGGGGATGTTCGTCGTTGTCATTGGATGCCAATGAAGGACTTGAGTCAAGATTGCATTTTTGTGGTAATTTCTTAAAAAAAATAATGTTTAACCGTGACAAGAATGTGGAGAAAGGTTAGAGGCATTGGAGGCTGGGAGCAGGATGGCTAAATAAAATCTCTTCTTTTCCCACTCAACACCTGTTGAGCGCCAACCATTTGCTAGGCATTGCTTGACAAAAGAGAAAGACTTGATAATACAGTGAGTGTCTTATAATTATCCTATTCCTTTCACGGAAGTGATTTCTCTGTAAAAAACCAAGGACTGAGCAGGGATGGAGTGGAAGGGCTCGATTCAAGAAAAACTAAGAATCAGTGAGATGAGTCAGTTAATTGGATGTGGGGCAATTGGGTGCAATCAGAAGTTTCTAGCTTGGGAGACAGAGTGGAAGTGATTTCATTAACTGGGAGAGAATCCTGCAGAGAGGTTCATGTTTTGCAGGGAGGTGGGGTAGCAATGCTGCTTGTCCAGGGTTGCCCATAGTTCTGGCTTTCTTGAGGGAACCATGAGATTAATCTGTCTGGCTTTATTCATTATTTGACTATGTGTGTGCCAGCGAGGAGGTGATGTTTGCAGACACCAGAAGCCAGACAAGGCTTTATTAACCGCCACTCCTTTCCCTTGCCAAGATATCCCATTCTATATCACGTTGTGGCATATTAATTATCTGCCTGCCCACTTATCTCATAATAAGGGGGAGGGGCCACCTAGCAGCACAGAAATCTGTCTGAGCTTGTTAAAGCCACAGCTGAGATCCCTGCATACATTTTGTGGCTTGCTTTCTCCCCCGAGACCATGTAGGTAATTTATGGGCAGTTTCTACTGCTGTTATCTTCAGTTTCTCCTTTGGCCTCCTGCTTATAAATCCAGATGTCAGCTTTCTTTGGAATTCATTTTGCTTCACTCACAAAGACTCCTCTTTTCCTTATTGCCACCAATTCTAAGTTGCTGTAGTCCAACAATGTCTGCTTTGGACACATATGGTGTGAGATGTCTGTGGACCATCTTCACGTCACATCTAGCGGACGATTATATATTTGGGTCGGGAGGTCAGGAATGATGTCTGGCCCGACTGCAGAGATTTGCAATCATCCAAGTCCAGTGGGTATTTTGAGTCTGTGTGTATGTGAGTTACGGTGTTATCATTTAGTGTAATGCATCTACTCATTGGTCAAGACCCAACTCAAGTTTTCCATCCCCTGTGAAAAGGACACATTTGATAATTATAGCTGTGACTGGCCTTTTTTTTTTTTTTCCTGAGTCATTCTTTTGATGATGGGTATCCTGCGTCTTACAGGCTGGTCTTCAACTAGAGTGAAAGCACCTTAAAGAAGGTCAGGAATCCTATGTTAAACTTTCTCTTTTACAGATGTGGGCACAGAGGGTAGCCATCCAACAAATCCTTGTTGGTTGAAATAATAAGTAGTTGCCTGATTAGCAATGTCTTTGAACCGCTAACCACAATAATTATTCCCTTTATTGACTGCCTTTTATGTTTTTGTCACTGTGCTGCATGTTTTATTGATCTCTTTTAAATTTAACCACTCTCCGAAGTAGCTGTGACCATCTTTGTTTTATAGATGAGGGAAGGGGCATTTGAAGGGGTGAACCAACCTGCCTGAGGTCACACAGTCGGGCAGCGAGGGAATCCAGATTCGAACCCAGCTGCGTGGGTGTCTTTGAGCCCTGTGCACATACCCGCACACATAGTTGCCTCTGCCTACCCGTCTATATCTGTGGGATGGAACTTTCTACTCCATGCTGGTATCATTAGAAGGCAAAAACATTTTGAGTCTTGGAGACGGGACAGTGCCTTTGGGGAAGTGAGTGTAAGTGCACGCCTGTGTGTTTGTGTACATGCGTATGCAAGTGTTTTTGTGTGTGCATGTATGTTTGTGTACTTGTGTGTGTTTACTTCCTACGTTTTCTTCTCTTGTTCCCTTTTACCCCTTCCAACTCTACCAAAATTCCACTACCAAAGGGGCAGTATCCTGAATTTGATTAACCCTTGCCTATTAAGACCTCCTAGTATATAGTGTAATATAGTTGAAATCCTCTTTAAAAGATACCGTATTTTGGGGGGTGGGTGAAACTCAGTAAAAATAAATACTGTAATTTTCTTAGGTTCAGGAAATGTCTTACCATAAAAGTTGATTTCACCTAGAGGCATAACCAGGGAGAACTTCTTTGCTTAGGGCTGGTCCTCACCTGGCTCGGGGGTGGGAGAGTGACGGGAGATCCACATGGGGTCGGGGGTGGGGCGCCCTCTCTTTCAATATGTGAGGGTGATAATTCCTGAAGTATCTGTAAGTGAATGTTCATCCCACTTTCAGGGGTTCCCTAGGTATGAAAAGCATGTCTGGGTCACTTAAAAGCCTTAATAAGAGAATTTTTCACGGAGGTCGAGTGCACAGACTTGGAAATATGGCTGAGTTATAATCCCAGCTTTGCCTCTTACAAGCCCTGCAACCTTGGGCAAGTTATTTAACCGTTCTGTGCCTCAGTTTCCTCATATGTGAAACGGTGATATCAACTTCATAGAATCGTTGTGCAGGGTAAATCGATTATTCCATGTGACCCGCAGAGACTAATATACCAGGCATGACTCTGAGACCTTCTCATGAATTAATGATATCTGATCAATAAATGTTAGCTGTGATTATTTTTTACAAGCTCCTTTACCGTAGATACCCCTAATCCTTAAAATACCGCGCAAGATTTAATGACAGAATCTGCAGGAAAGTATCTACCCAAATGAAATATGGGTACAGCTGTGTGCCTCACTCCCATATGGAAAACTCAAGTCTAAGGTAATGGGCATTCCCTTGTCCCCAGGTCAGCACAGAATCCCAGGGGACCGGCCTGAGACGGACACCAGGCTGTGGTGAGCACCTGGGAAGGAACGCTCACTTCCTAAGGCTCTTCCGGGACAGATCAGGAGGCTTACCTTTGGGATTCACCACAGCTTCCATGTTGAGGAAGTCCAGCCGGGTGTTCTGAGGGCACAGGAGGCTTTGTAAAGGCTGGTGGATGGGACAGCCGCCCCCTGCTTCTCCTCTGCCGTATCCACAGTCGTCAGACCAAAAACACAGCACGGTGTAATGTGTGTTCTTACTTTTTCACAAATTGAAATGATTATTTTTCCCGCATATTAAAATCATCTTTTTGATGAAAAGGGCTGAATAGTTTAAAAACCATATTTTAAAGTGTTTCTCCAAGGGAGGTCTTCGGAACTTGTTTAAAAATGTAGGTTGCTGGGCCATATGGAGTGTTCCTGGTCTGAAGTCCTGGCTGCTTTCTAGGAATTAATTCCCCCTGCTGAGAACCTCTAAGGTAGTAAGGAGAGTTTTGCAAGAGTGGGCATTGTTCAGCTGTGGCCTTGGCTGTAGAAAGCCTTTGTACTCAGTGGAGTTTTGATTTCGGAGACTTTCTGTGAAGCTGCTCCAGTGTGGAGGGTGACTGGGCCTCAGAAGCCAACCTTTGGTGAGGGGCAGGGGTGGGGAGTAGGGGGTGCAGCCGAGAGAGGGCAGAGGAAGGGCTGCCTCATCCTCCAGGTTGTTCTGGGGTCTGGGCATCAAATGACTCCATTTTCATCATTTCCTGCCCGTTACGAAAAGATGGAAATCTTAGAATAAATATGGTGATTCAGACAGGGGTCTGGAACGTTCCTGGGGTACAAGTGTCAGAAGTTGCAAGAGTGACACGTGGAAGCTTGTATAGGGCCTGCAACCCTACTTGCTTAAAGACCCCTGGTCTCTCCACACAGGTGGTTCTTGGGAAAGCCTGACATAGGTTCTCAGCCTTCACTGGGCATTGACATCACCTGGGAAGCTTTTAACTTTGGGAGCCCAGACTTCACCCCAGAGTGTATGCATGGATGCAGAACCCATGGGTACGGAGGGCCTACTGTAATTAAATCAGAATCCCTGGGAGTGGGGCTCAAGCATCAGTATTAATTTCTCGTTAATAGGAACTCCAGATAACCCCAGTGTCTCAAAACATTGAGAACCCGTGGGCCTTCATGTTTTAGGAAGTGTGGTCTTTGCATTTGAAGCACCAAGGCTGCTGGTTAAAAATGTCAAGTCTTGGCCCAGCCGCAGAGCTAGTAGACTGGTAAATCTACACTATTTCACAAGATCCCTGAGTGATTCTTATGTTTAAATTTGGAGCACCCTAGGCCCCTACCATTTTCTGAGATTCTCTGGAGGCAGATGGAAGAGAAAATGAGGGGCAGAACAGGGCAGGGGTTCCCATGCTTGAGAAGTTCCTGTTCCTTGTTGATTTACCTTGTGTCCGTTCCATCTCTCTGGCTTGTTCCTTTCCATCCCATATCTTTGAGTGCATCTGTTTATTTAGTGAATGAAAATGAATAGAAATCAGCCTCATCTTGAATGATTTTCCTTTTAGAAATTCATCATACCCCATAAAATGGTTGAAACTCTTGGCAGCGTTTCAAACGTAGAGATACAGAGTAGAAAGATAAATACGAAGCGGAGATACTATTTGTGCTACGAGGGGCGTCATTAATATGATGGGGGTCAAAGACTTAGCTAATTTTTAAGAAAGGATTCCCACATCTCCCGGAGGTAGTGCCAGCCTGGCTGTCCCCAAGTTTATGAATTGTCAAAGTTAATTTAATCTCTTATTGGGCCCTGAAAAGATTAGCATCTAAATGCATTAAAGTGAGGCTGCAGAAGAGATTCCCCTTTATTTCTGTTCTAGAGAGCTTTCTGGACAAGCTTCAATTTCTTGCATAGGGAACTTGGAATCAGTGGGTAGAAACCAATGTGAACCTTGTCCTGTCTACGTAAATGTATCTGCTCTGTGGTCTGTTTACAACCCACAGGGTCATTGAATTCCAGATTCACTTTCCCCAGATGTAGATGTGACTATGGGAAATGGAATTCTTTTTTTTTTTTTTTTTTTTTTTTTTTGTGGTACGCGGGCCTCGCACTGTTGTGGCCTCTCCCGTTGCGAAGCACAGGCTCCGGACGCGCAGGCTCAGCGGCCATGGCTCACGGGCCCAGCCGCTCCGCGGCATGTGGGATCTTCCCGGACCGGGGCACGAACCCACGTCCCCTGCATCGGCAGGCGGACTCTCAACCACTGCGCCACCAGGGAAGCCCGGGAAATGGAATTCTTGATGTATAACCTTGAATCAAACCAATGTTGGAATTTACAGCAGCGGTGGTTCTTGCTTCTATAACCCTTTGATTACTTTATGTGAGGTTTGTTGGCACTGGAGAGAACTGTAGGATAACAGCTCACCTCGTGTCATTCTCAGAAATTCCCGTGATGGCTGTTATTGGGGACTCCAGACTGAATCTGCAATGTGTACGTTTCTAGAGGATTTTCCTGTCTGCCCAGTTACTGTGTCTCTCACTCTATCAGTGCACTTTGAGATAAAACACACACACACACACACACACACACACACACACACACACACACACACACACACACACCCCTGCAAGAAAGCCCAAGCTAGCCTACGAGGGTCCCTCTTAGGCAACCTGCCTAATTCCACTCTGGTGGGTCCAGTGGATACTTATTTGAAATACTTTCCTGAAAACATTTGTTTCTCAGCCCTGAATATAATCAATAGAACAAACGTCTCTGCAATCACAACACCTTTTTTATGTGTGGAGTTCATTGTTTTTGCTCTGTGAGTCAAGTAAACATCCCCCAAACTGGCAGCAGGGGAGTGCCACAACGCTTTGTAACAAGGTGAGATTTACAGTGCCATAGGAGCTGGAGAGGTAAATAAGGCTTCTGGAGGACTGGGCAAAATGGGCTAAATTCAGGTATTAATGGGAGTGTTATATGGGTATTGCAAACGGAGACAGGCTCACCAGTATTACAGATGGAATGTCCTAAGAGTTAATTTAGAAGAAATTCTTATCAGCCAACAGAACTTTGAGGATGGATGCAGCGAAAAGGAGACTGTGGCATATGGAGAGAACATATTTGTTCTTGCAAAATCAGTAGAAAATGTTTAATGTTATCATAACCTCATTTGCATAAAAATAGTCATAAGCAGCAAACCAGATGAAAGCAAAGGAAGACGTGATGGAACCAATGCTGTTTGTGTTTCATTTCATTATGAATAACATAAATAATTCAATTGAATAAATAAGTACAAAATTGTTTCGAGTAGATGTACTGCAAATTATTATCCCTGGACAATTCCTTTAATGGTACATGTTGTGATGATGAAGTAATGAGATATGCCTCCGTGGGCAGCACTTGCTGTATACTTGACCCCTGATAACACTATTGAGCTCTCCATAACTCTCCAGTGTTATATGGCTACAAATGAAATTTGTAGGAGCACAGTCCTATTTCATAACATAACCTTGAAGAAGTTAAATCAGCCATGGCTTATCGTCATGGTGGATGCAGTTCCACTTTGCACATGGGAATGCTTAGGCAATTTCTGGTAATTGGCAGTTTGATGAGTCTGGGACTATGCTATGCTAGATACGTAATTCTTACTATTTGCAACCCTGGTGGCAGAATTGGAGCCACTGCTTTTGTCTTGCAAAGTCTGATTAGGAGAATTCTTGTGTAAGTACACATTGTGGCATGGAGAAAATGGATGGCATTTATTAGTTAGTTGATTTCAACCCACATTTTCAAGGGCTATGAACGTAGCCTTGGGCAGGTGCTGTAGGAGTTCTAACAGATGTGTATGATGCAGTTCCTGTATGCATTTGAATTTATTCATTAACTCAACAAATACTCATTGAATAGCTCCCATCTAACAGGTACTACGTTGGATGCTGAGACGGTAATGGGAGATGTAATAAACTGGGAAAAAGCAAACACGAGATCATTACAGATTGTGATAAGTGCGTTGAAGTAAATAAACAGGGTGCTAATCTGTGGAGTAGCTGGAAACGAGGGTGTACTTTAAAGAAGGTCCACTGAGGAAGTAGAGGAGATGAGGATGAATCCAGTGATGCAAACATCTGGCAGAAAAACGCTCCTGACGGAAGGAACGGTCCTCAGAAAGGTCCTGAGTTTGGAAGGGGTTTGGCTTTATTTGGGAACTGATAAGGTAGACTGGCAAATGATTTAAGGAGGATGGAGAGGTAGGTAGGAACCGGATTGTGCAGGGTCATGAACAATGATAAAGAATTTGGGATTTATTCCAGTGGGATTAAAAGTGGCATATTGGGTTGAAATTCTGTCTGGAATCTTAGAAGGTGACCTAACGTGGAGATAGGGTCTTTGCAAATGAACTTAGTTAAAATGAGGTCGTACTAGATTAGGGTGCGCCCTAAATCCAAGATGACTGGTGTCCTCAGAGGAGAGGAGAGACACAGAGATGCAGACAGACACAGAGGGAAGGAGGCTGTGGGAAGACACAAGCAGAGACTGGAGTCATGCACCTAGAAGAGAGGGAACACCAAGGATTGTCAACAATGTCCAGAAGCTAGGAAAAGGCAAGGATGGATTCTTCCCTAGAGCCTTCAGAGCCTGGCCCTACCAAATACCATGATTTCAGACTTCTGGCCTCCAAAACTGTGAGAGAATAAATTTCTCCTGTTTGAAGCCATCCAATTTGTGATACTTTGTTATGACAGCCCTAGGAAACTCATGTTGATAGTAATGGAAGCCACTGGAGATTTGATACGGGGAAGTGTCATGATCTGGTTTATATTTTTAAAGGGTCATTCTTTTTGCTGTTGGAGGATGGGCTGCAGAGAGCAAGAGTAAATCAAGGAGACCAGTTGGGAGGATAGTTCAGGTAGGAGGTAATAGTGATTCCAATTAGGGTGAGCATAGTGAGATGGAGAAAGAAACACAGAGATTTTTGTTGGAGGTAAACAAGGAATACCTCCAGGTTTTCAGATAGAAATGTGTACGTGGAAGTGGTGCCATTTACTGGGCTGAGGGAAACAAACAGATTTGGGGGAGATATTTAAGAAATCTACACTGAACATGTTAAGGTTGACTTGACTTTTGGTCATTCACTTGGAGATATCAAAGAGGTGACTGATTGATGAGTCTGGAACTCAGGAGAGAGGTGGGAGTTGGAGGTACACCTTTGGGGCATCAGCATAGAGACGGCCATCAAGGCTGAGATCATTACGGAGAGCTAGGGCACAGCATTGAGTGCTATGTCACTCCAGAATTTAGATGTCACTCCTGAAAGAGGAGAGGAATTCAGCAAAAGATGTGGAGAAGGAACAGCTAATGAAGAAGTAAGAAATCCGGGAGAACGCAGTGACATAGAAGAGAGTGCTTCTAGAAGGAAGGAGGGGTCCCTAGCAGTGACTGGTACTGAGATGCCAGAAGTGGTCAGTGGATTTGGCAACAGGAAGTTCATTGATCATCTTGACGAAGGTATTTAACCCTGATTGGGGTTGGTTAAGGAAGGAACGTGAGGGAGGAAATGGAGAGAGCAAATTAACTAGGCTTGACAGATTTTATCGTGAAGGGGAGAAGAGTCGTCTGGCTGCAGCTGAGGGCTTTGGGAATCAGAGGAGGTTGTTATTATGATCATTATTGTTTATTTTTAAATTTTTGTTTCTGTATAACTTCAGACTTACAAAATGTTGCAAGAATAGTACAAAAAAAATTCTACATACCCTTTACCCTGATTCCACAAAAATGTCAACATTTTACAATATTTGTATCTTTCTATATGCACGTATTTTTTCTCTGAACCATTTGAGAGTAAGTTGCACACATGATGTGCCTTTCCCTCTAAATAGTGTGTGTATCCTAAGAACAAGGGCATTTTCTTACATAACCACAGTACGCTATGATAATATTGTCATATCTACTGTCTGTAGACCTTCTTCGGATTTCACCAACTGTCTCAATAAGTCCTTTATAGAAGAAGAAAGTCCTAGATCAGGTATTACATTCATTTGTCATGATTTTTTGTTTCGAAATGGTCCTTCAGTATTTATTTGTCTTTCATGACAGGGACAGTTTTGAAGACTGCAGTCCAGTTATTTTGAAAAATGTCTCTCGATTTGGATTTTTCTGTTTTTTTTGGAATTAGATTCAGGCTGTGCTGTGGTGCAGGAATGCTACAAAAGTGATGTGTTTATCTCAGTGCATCTTATGAGGACGCACATGGGATCTATTTGTCTCATTCCTGGGGGTGTTAATGTTGATGATTTGGTTAAAGGTGGTGTCTGCCTGGTAGTCGATTACATTTCCTGATTCCTGTAGAACAATGTTGAATTAGGAGAACAAGTTGGCACCCATGCCTTGTTCCTGACCGTAATAGACCTTAATAGAAGTGCCTCTACTGTTTCCCCATTAAAATGCTGGCTTTATAACTATGGTATAGTTCTTTACCATGTTAAGAATATCCATCAATTCCTTTTTTTTTTTTTTTTTTTTAGTTTTATTAGGAGGAGTTGAATTTTTGAAGGTTTTAAAAAGTACTTTCAGTATCTATACAAATAATCATAGATTATTTTCTCCCCATATCGATTAATATTGTGTATTAGACTATTGGGTTTCCTAATATTGAACCAACTTTTCATTCCTGGAAAAAATTCCACTATGTCATGATGCATTTTTTTTTCTTAATGTAATATTCACTAATATTTTACTTAGAAATTTTGCATCAATATTTATAATTCTTTCTCTCTCTTTTTGTACTGTCCTTAAGAGGTTTAGATATTCAAAAATTACAAAAAGAATTAGGAGTTTTCTTTCCTTTTCAGTGCTCTGGAACTATCTATGGAGCATTAGGACTATCTGCTCTTTGAAAGTTGGGTAGAATTCACCTGTGAAACCATCTGGTCCTGATGGTTTTTAAGCAGTAATTTCTTGATAGTTTTCTCTATTTCTCCTGGGAGTAGGTCTGTTAAAGTTTTGTCTCTAATGGAGTCAACCTTGGCAAACTGCCTTTCCCTAGGAAAGTCTCCATTTCATCTAGGCTTTCAAATTTGTTTATAGACATCTGCAAATTAGTCTCTCTTTTAAAAAATTCTTGTTTAAATGGTTATTTCTCTCTTTTTTTCTTATTTTATATCTTTGTTCTTTCTTCCTTTTTTCCCCGATTAAATTAGCTAAAGGTTTTCTTATTTTGATGATTACTTTTTAAAAACCAGAATTTTGATTTATTGATTACATTTTGTATTTTTCTATTCTCTTAACTCATTGACTTCTGCTTTTATATTTTTTATTTCCTTCCTTGTATTTCCTTTCGGTTTACTTTGTTGTTCTTTTCCTAGCTTTCTGAGCTGATAATGAAATTCAAGTATTTTTATTGCTACAATTTACCCTGGTCTCAAGATTTGTTTAGTAGTTTTTAAAAATTTCCAGGTGGTTGGCTTTTTAAAAATTTATTAAGAATTTAAAATTCTATTGCATTCTGATCGGACAACATTGTTGTCCGAATGTGGGAATGTAAATTGATACAGCCACTGTGGAGAACAGTATGGAGGTTCCTTAAAAAACTACAAATAGAACTACCATACGACCCCGCAATCCCACTACTGGGCATATACCCTGAGAAAACCATAATTCAAAAAGAGTCATGTACCAAAATGTTCATTGCAGCTCTATTTACAATAGGCAGGACATGGAAGCAACCTAAGTGTCCATCAACAGATGAATGGATAAAGAAGATGTGGCACATATATACAATGGAATATTACTCAGCCATAAAAAGAAATGAAACTGAGTTATTTGTAATGAGGTGGATAGACCTGGAGTGTATCCTGGAGTGTTTTCTTTTCTCCACGCCCTCTCCAGCATTTATTGTTTCTAGAGTTTTTGATGATGCCCAATCTGACCGGTGTGAGATGATATCTCATTGTAGTTTTGATTTGCATTTCTCTAATGATTAATGATGGGACTGTTTCTTATAACTCTTTCCCTGAGGTTGCAAAGAAGGCATATTGTCTATTTTCTGAGAGTAAAGTTTGACGCATATCCATAAGTTCTAGCTTATTGATTATGTTATTTAGCCTATATTTTTACTCATTGTCTCTTTGAATTGCTTGTACTTAGAGTGTTAATATCTACTATTTTTGTGGGTTCTGCCCTATGTCTTCTTGCATCTACCTTATTGATTCATAAAGATAGTTGCTATATTTTTTGGTGCATAAATATGAAAACCTGTTATTTCTTCACTGTCAATTATAGCTTTTAGCATTAAAAAATGGCCTTCTTTGTCATATTTAATTTGTTGGACAACAACAATGTTGTCGGACAACATTGCCTACATCAGTGGAGCAACTGCATCAAAATCCCTTGAGGCTCTTGTTGAACTACAGATTCCTGGGCTCTACCCTGTATTGATTAAATTAGAATCTCTGGAATTGGGGCTCAGGACTTTGTATTTCAAGTGAGACCTCAGATGGTTCTTATAGTCTTTAAAGTTTGGGAGTCACTGATACAGATGGTAAAAAATATAAAGTCAGGGCTTCCCTGGTGGCGCAGTGGTTGAGAATCTGCCTGCCAATTCAGGGGACACGGGTTCGAGCCCTGGTCCGGGAAGATCCCACATGCCGCGGAGCAACTAGGCCTGTGAGCCAGAACTGCTGAGCCTACGCGTCTGGAGCCTGTGCTCCTCAACAAGAGAGGCCGCGACAGTGAGAGGCCCGCGCACCGCGATGAAGAGTGGCCCCCACTCGCCGCAACTTAGAGAAAGCCCTCGCACAGAAACGAAGACCCAACACAGCCAAAAATAAATAAATAAATTAATTAATTAATTAAAATATAAAGTCCGATATAGAAAAGGCTACTGTTGGCCACGACACTGCAGACAGGAATTTGAGGGACTTTGGGTAACTCACACAATATTTATGGGCCCCATTGTGTCCTTCATTTATATATTCATTCAACAAGAACTTATTGCCACCAATAACTTCTGTCAGGATCATTTGTTTCTTTATGTGAATTATAGCCATCAGAAAGTTAAAAAAAAAATCTCTCCATATACGTATTTTACACCTTTTTATTAAGAGAGAGAACAAATGGCAATCTATTTAATATCTGAGAGTTAGTAAAAAACAAAGCATTTTCAGTGTCTGTCATTATAAACAGATCAGGCCAGTCTCGCATGTCCTGTCTGCCGGCTGTATTTAGAGTTATAAATGATGCTTCACAACCATGTTCCCGGGAACTTGGAAAATGACTTTTCCATCACAGACTAGCTCTTCCTTCTGGGTTCCTGCTTCAGTGATTCATCTGAAGTGGAAATCACGTTTCTTCTTTTTACTCATGAGCCGTGATGGTGGAGATCACATCTCATCTGAATTGGTCATCTTAATATCTGGATGATCAGATGAAATAAGTTTTAAACAAATGAGTTTGAGTCCTTATAAAATAGTAAATATGTCAAATTGTGTTCAGTAGATTTCCTTTAGTACTGTGTGTGTTTTCATTGTATTTGGTTGAGCCATATGAAATTACTGGTTTTGACTAGAAATGACAGTTATATATGGTGCAACCTAACACTTCAGTTCTTTGCAACTTGGCCTGTGTATGGTTTAGCCAAGTGGCTTCCCATTAATCAGAATAGTCAGGTAACCACACTGTGCCTTCTTCTTCGTCATGGGTAAATTATTTACTTAGTGACAACTTGTCAGATTTTTTAAAAAGTTCTTCTTATGCACCAAGGGCTAAATGAATTATTTCACACTTGACTGGAAGACCTCAAATGGTTTCAGTGATATAAATGGAAATCAACCCAGGATTGGATTATCATTCAAAAAAAATGGAGTCTTGCATTTTCACTGTGATTTGGGAGTCAGCAAGCTTTATCACTGTGCCTTTCATGGTAAGTTTCAGCATTTAAAACCCACTAACAACATTTCCATGACCTAGAATGGCCTTGAAGGTCCCTTCCCCTTTTCATATTCTTCTCTGTTCCTTCTCACTTTAATTCTGGGGAAGAATTCAGTTTAAAAAATAGCGATTACCTGTTTACTGTGGGGTAGACACAGAGTTGAGGAATGAAGAAATGAACAAGACATGCTACGTACGTTAATCTAGTAGGAGAAGTGGGCGTGTGTGGTTGTAATACCTGCAAGGAGTTTTTAATCTAGTAGGAGAAGTGGGCGTGTGTGGTTGTAATACTTGGCAACATGAAATAGCCGTGACTTTGAGTTTCCATTTGAGCCTTTACTTCTGTGGGGTAGATTGAATGTCTCCTGCTGCAGGTTGCAAATCCTTGTGACTGCAGCACAATATATGTTAGAAATAGATAGCATGGCATCTTGACTGCAAATGAACTCAGAGAGAGAATGGGCAGAGAGGAACAGCAAAGGTTGTGCACAATTTGGCCATTCGTTTGTGAGATTGAACTGGGTCCTAGTGCTGTGAATGTCTGGAAGAGGCAGAGCCTCTTTGCCCGTATGAGATGTTGTCTCTGTGACTAAAACACTTCTGGTGAGCGTGTCTGTGTGCAAACTCGCATTCTGCCCGTGAGCATGTGTGTTCATGCTTAACTGATTCAACGACTGCATTTCCCCAACATATTACACCAGATGATCTTAACAGCAATTAGAATGTTTGCTGCCCGCTGTGTGCAAATCTCCCCAGTATAAGTAATTCTGAAGATTTAAAGCCGGTGATTTGCAGAACGCTTGGTTTGTTTGCTTCCTGCAAATATCAAGATTAACAAAGAAATTCATTGATCCCTTTTTGCCTCCTTGAAGCTGGTGCATCGGCCTCAGGGAGTACATCACGCGTGGCTCTGTGATTTGGATAAAGACTTGCTGTTGCTTTCCTTCACGGCCAAGATGCTGATTTCGTGGCATTTCTCTTGGCAAAGGTGTCCCAAGAAAACAAATCAGTTTATGTATATTTTTAGAGGAAATACTCCACTCAACCCTTCCCTGGTAACAACCTTCTCAGTGGCTTGTGAAGGAAGCATGGCCGATTTGTAGCTGTTGAAAGGTCAACTCAGGTCCCTACTCAAAGACCGTGCCCTGCTTGTGTGATGTTGGCTAGTCCCAGCCCCCTGGACACACTTTCCTCTAGCTGTGAACACTGGCCCTTAAACAAGATGCTGCTTCCATTTCTAAAGTGTTAATTTACTCAAGAACCAATATTTTTGGAGTATGGATGATGTGCCTTGGATTTCACCAGGCACTGGGAAATACAGTGGTGATTGTGAGGCAGAGTCCTTGCCCTCAGAGCAGAGAAATCTTTTCCAAACACGTTATGTCCTGGTCGCTCTTTTTGTTTTTTTACATTTCTATTTGGTTTTGTTTTTTATTTATTTTTAATTAATTTTTATTGGACTGTAGTTGCTTTACAGTGTTGTGTTAGTTTCTGCTGTACAGCAAAGTGAGTCAGCTATGTGTGTACCCATATCCCCTCCTTTTTGGATTTCCTGCCCATTTAGGTCACCACAGAGCACTGTGTAGAGTTCCCTGTGCTATACAAGAGATTCTCATTAGTTACCTATTTTATACATAGTCTCAATAGTGTATATATGTCCATCCCAATCTCCTAATTTATCCCACCTCCCCATCCCCCATTAGTAACCGTACGTTTGTTCTCTACACCTGTGTCTCTATTTCTGCTTTGCAAATAAGTTCATCTGTACCATTTTTCGAGATTCCACATATAAGCAATATTATATATTTGTCTTTCTCTTTCGGACTTACTTCACTCTGTATGACAGTCTCTGGGTCCATCCACGTTTCTGCAAATGGCACAATTTCATTCCTTTTTATGGCTGAGTAATTGTCCTGGTCACTCTTTAGAGACGGGTGGCCCATGTCGGCTGCCACATTAGACGCTTCTTGGGACAGCCCTGCCTCCTCATTCCCTTCGATCCAGACCTTCCGGTGCTCAGCCTTGTCTTCCCAGCTTGGCATTCTCTTGCCTCCGCTCTCTGACTTCAAACCAGCTCCTTTTGCCCCTTCTCCCAGGTCCTTCCCCTTCCTCACCCCCAACCCGGCGCAGTTAAGTAACTTTGCTCATGGCTGGAAAGACCTGGGATTCAAAGTCAGGTCTGCTCTGAATCTTTACAACTCAGAGTGTGACCTGTGTACCCCCGGACCCCTCATCAGCTGGGAGCTCGTTAGAAATGCGAAATCTCGGGCCTCGCTCCAAACCTACCGAGTCGGAACCCACTTTTTTTTTTTTTTTGGCGGTACGCGGGCCTCTCACTGTTGTGGCCTCTCCCGTCGCGGAGCGCAGGCTCCGGACGCGCAGGCTCAGCGGCCATGGCTCACGGGGCCCAGCCGCTCCGCGGCATGTGGGATCCTCCCGGACCGGGGCGCGAACCCGTGTCCCCTGCATCGGCAGGCGGACTCCCAACCA
>NC_041227.1:69837642-69863031 GCF_002837175.3 Physeter macrocephalus | reverse complement strand
GCATGTGGGATCCCCCCGGACCGGGGCGCGAACCCGTGTCCCCTGCATCGGCAGGCGGACTCCCAACCACTGCGCCACCAGGGAAGCCCGGAACCCACGTTTTAACAAGGTTCTCTGGTGGTTCACAGACACAGTCAAGTCTGAGAAACCTTGTCTTAGACCTGCACACTGACTGGCCTCTCATTAACCTTTTTTTTTTCCCCAAAGGCCTTGGCTACTTTTATTTGTTGAGGCTTCCAATGAAAGAGAAATGCCACCACAAGATTACAAAACTTACACAGTGAATTCTAAATGTTTACTCTTTGCAAATTTACATTTTTAACAGACACACAAAAACAATGCAGTGTATTCGCAGCACAATGACAAGATTTACTTTTAAGAAATTGACATGTATGGCCCTGTAGTTGGAGAGACATTTAAATTTGTCTGCTGTCTGCTGTCCTCCCTCAATGGCCGTAACTAGATGTAGAGCCTCAGAGATCCATTCAGTCTGAATATGAGGATCCCTGGTGTTATGGGGTAAACTATGTCCCCCCATTAAAAGTCATTTTTTAAAAGATATGTTGAAGCCCTAATCCTCAGTACCTCAGAATGTGACCTTATTTAGAAATAGGATCTTTACAGAAGTAATCAGGTTAAAATGAAGTCTAATTTGTGGACCCTAATCCAATATGAATGGTATCCTTATAAAAGGGGGGAATTTGGATATGTAGACACACACAGAGGGAAGACTCTGAAAAGGCCCAGGGAGAACGTTAATGTGAGGACAGAGGATTGGGTGATGCGTCTACAAGTCAGGGAACTCCAAAGATTGCTGGCAAATCACCAGAAGCTAGGACGGCCTCCCATTAACCTTTATTCTCACCTTCCAGAGCTGAGATGGTCTGGCCGATTCCCCACTAGCAGGTGAAGTGGGTGATGTTCTTCCCATGGCTTGACTTGCACATCTCCTCTGCTCCTGGTGGCCAGACCCTGGGACCGAGAGGCTCTCCTACCCCAGCCTTACCCAGGCCTGAGAACTTCACTACATCCAACATCATTGAAACCAACCGGTAGCTTGGGGAGGACAGCAGAAAGACATGTACATACAGTAACTTTCAGCCAAGTCAAGGAGCTGTGGAAAGGGGTTCCCAAAGGTACTGAATGATCATACACAGACGGGAGTCGAGGCAAAGTGCCCTGGCTTCTCCAGATTGGCAAGTAACAATCCAGTACTTTCTTCAACCTGCAATGCACACAAATATTTTGCACCCGGCGCACTTCCCTGGGTACCAACGAGCCCACGGTCCACCCTGGCACTAGCCAGGACTGGAAGGGTCCACAGCCTGCCCAGGGGATCTGCAGAGCCCCTTTGAAGTTCAAGGTGTACAGTATGAAGTGGCTGCTAAACATTATCATCGGACATCAGTCAAAAGAAGTTCCAGCTGGCGATGCCCTCCATAGCTTTCCTTCACATATGTACTCATGTCCTCTGCTGACACTTAAGACGGCTACTTGGGGCTGTTGATGTCTCCAGAAACCCTCTGATGTTGCAGCCCTAGCAAGCCCGTCCTTTTGCCAAAATTTTGCATCTTTTGCAGTTTTCCTGATTTCCTTGCCACGCCCACTTGGACACAGAGATAGTAGGTGTAGGAAAAAGTCTTGCAATTCTCCAGTGCCACCACCAGCTCCTGTCCCTGGAGCAGTAGACAGGTAAGGAGGTCTTTGGAGCCAGCCTCCTGCTTCAGGAAGGCTTCATATGTATCAGGACAGATGAGGCTGCTGAGGGACAGCTTCCCTGGGGCTGGAGTCTGCCTCAGCCTTGACCTTTTAAGCCAGGCTGTCTGGCCCTCTCTCATGTACTGGCTGGTCCAGATATTGAGCTTCCTATTGTGAAAATTGCATGCAGACTCTTGGCTTAATATATTGATTTCTAACCCCTCCGACGGATTTGGTGATCGGCCTTCTCGATTCCTGGCATTTTAGACCTTTGCGCTCCTACACAGTTTTTTTCTTTTCTGACTCTGTCTTGAGGAAGCCTCTCACTCCAGCCCTAGACCTTACAGGATCAAAATCCCACCCAGGCGTAACCCGGCCCCTCTTCTGTGAGATGTTTGTGTAGGGGTGAAATTCCCAATAGAACACCATTTTGCCCAATAACAGTGGCATTCCCATAAATATTCTTCGGACCAATGTGCAGACAGTTTGCTACATATTTTTTCATTATAACTCATTTGTCATTACTCATTAAAGCAAATTTTAAACACCCACATGGACACAGAGTCAGGGAGTAAAATGTCTCAGGAAGAGAAGAGTTGGATGTGCCAGGACACTCATTTTGAAAAGTCATTACTTTGCCTGCTAGACCTTAACATGCTTCCTGCCTGCAATCAGGCCTCCTGGCAAAATGAGGCACAAGATTCTTCAAGGATGTAGGAGCATGGGACCAGAGGGGCTCATTGGCTGGGGCTGAATTCCAAATGAAGTTTCCTCTTTTTAAACCTGCTTCCGTGCACTTCCTTTCCTTCCACTCCCAGGCTTCTGGGAGGAATCATCTTGATTCACTGGATCTATCACCCCCTCCAGGACTCCTCATAGGAAACACTACAGGCAGACCTCAGAGATAGCGTGGGTTTGGTTCCAGACTCCTGCAATAAAGTCGATACCACAATAAAATGAGTCACACAACTTTCTGGTTTCCCAGTGCATAGAAAAGTTATGTTTACACTCTGCTGTAGCCCATTCAGTGTGCAATAGCATTATGTCTAAAAAAAATGGACATACCTTAATTAAAAATACTTTACTGGTAAAAATGCTAACCAACATCTGAGCCTTCAGTGAGTCATAATCTTTTTGCAATAGTACTGTCAAAGATCACTGATCACAGGTCATCGTAACAAATATAAAAATAATTAAAACGTTTGGAATATTGTGAGAACGACCAAGATGTGACACAGAGACATGAAGTGAGCAAATGCTATTGGAAAAATGGCGCTGATAGACTTGTTGGACGTAGGGTTGCCACGAGCCTTCAATTTGTAAAAAAATGTAATACCTGAGAAATGCAATAAAACAGGATATGCCTGTTATGTTGAAATGTACAGGTGTCTCCTATGATTTTCTAACTGCCATATCTATTTTTTTGTCTTTTATTTTTAATTTAAAGAAAGTATACAGATAACAGTTGAATGTATTATTTGTGAGTTATTTTGATGGAGAGAGAGTGAGAAAAATCCCTCTTAAAGCCTGAGCTCCAAACCTTACTCTTCTCAAAAAAGGTAACCACTATCAGCTGTTTGGTGTGTATCTGACATTTTCTCATGCCTGGGTATGCTGGGCATATTTTTAATTTTGAAAGATGCTGCTAAGTTGATCTCAAATAGACTTTGCCTGTTTGTTTGGCCAACCTGAATTCAGGATACAAGACATGTTTCCTTAGAGCACTTGGACGCATATCTTTGATTACTATAGAGAGTGATCATCTTTTCATGTATTTATTGGATATTTTTATTTCTTTGAATTTCTGAGAGATGTGTTGGTATCTCTCACTGTGATTGTAAATTTGTCTTTTACTTCTTGGCTTTTCAATACATTTTGCTTCATGTGTTTTCAAACTATGTTGTTAGGTGCATACATTCATGACCATTTAATTGTCCTAAGTCATACATTTTATCAATAAAAAACCTGGACCCTGAATCCTTTTGTGTCTCTAGTAAAACCACTCCAATTATCTTCTTAATGATCTTCCTCCTTTCCTGATGCCCCCTTTTCAAAATGTTTTCCTCGTTGCCTTCACAATATCTTTCTAAAGTGTAGATTCAGTCCTAGGTGGGTATTAGCATAAGGATAAGTTAATGAAAGGTATGGGGCCAAAAAGAGTATTGGTGGAAACCTGGAGTTCCAGTCCCCTGGGCAGGCGGTGGGGGGGGGGGAGATGTTCCTTGCTTAGCTACCATTGTAATGCGTGGTCCACTGGCCTTTGGTATAGGCAGGGCTACCCTTCTGTTTGACACGTTTGTTGGTGATTTCTGGATGGGCATCCCCGAGTAATGTGGGTTTGCCTTTAAAGGGGTAGGGCCAGGTTAGGGTGAGGCCCCCTAATGTCTGAGGCTGCACGGAAATTGGGACTTCAGATCTGGCAAGTTGCCTGCTTCTTTGCCTGGTCTTACCTAGTCATTGATGAGTCCACCAGCTCCTGCTAAATTTAATTTCACAGGTCAGCCCCATTCCTTTTGGGGCTTTACCTATGAGATAAAATGCCTTATCCACAGTCCTGATGACTTGAACTGAAAAACATCATTTTCTGCCAATAATGCAGTGAGCTGTAGGTTTATGTGATCAAGGAGGGACTTTCTGTCCATGGGGTAGGGAGGACGCGTCAAAGATGCACTCTGAGAGCTAGTGGGCAGGCCACAGTTTTAGGACCTAGGAGAGGAATTGGAGCGTCCAATTCTGTTGTGGGTACCGTTGGAGGATGTCTCCAGAGGGTCCAAATGTCCCAGGGCCAATTGGGGCAGAATCTCTGAGGGCGGATGAAGAGCAGACGAACAGGCACAGTGAGAAGCTAGGGTTGTAATCCGGGCAGTCTGACACGAAAGAGCTCCTTGTACGGGGAACGTTTATCCCCATGTCCTTTTTTTTTTTTTTTTTTTTTTTCTTTTTTTAAATAAATTTATTTATTTTTGGCTGCGTTGGGTCTTCGTTGCTGCGCGCAGGCTTTCTCTAGTTGCGGTGAGCGGGGGCTACTGTTGGTTGGGGTGCACGGGCTTCTCATTGTCCTGGCTTCTCTTTGCTGTGGAGCACGGGCTCTAGGCGGGCAGGCTCAGTAGTTGTGGCGCATGGGCTCAGTAGTCGTGGCTCATGGGCTCTACAGCACAGGCTCAGTAGTTGTGGCGCACGGGCCTAGTTGCTCTGCGGCATGTGGGATCTTCCCGGACCAGGGCTTGCACCTGTGTCCCCTGCATCGGCAGGCAGATTCTTAACCACTGCGCCACCAGGGAAGGCCCGCATGTCCTTTTTGAGAGCCTGGATCTTTGCCCGTGAGGTTGTGTCTTGGGCCGACTTGAAGAGAGGCCTTTCTTTGATTTAGACACATGCCATGTGTTGTCATGTCACTTCCCTGGTCAATAATCCTTGATGTCCTGGCTTCCCACTGCTGGCGGATCGGGTCTGAATTTTATAAACAGGCTTCAGTGTAGCTGGTTGACTGCTCTTTTCTTTTCCTCACCCCAGACACCCTCTGAAATACCTATTTCTGTTTCCTGGTGGTGCAGCGTACATTTTCTCTCCTGTTTTTGCACATGCTACTCATTTCATTTTGCTTCAAGAGTTTCTCCCTTCTTCCTCTCTCTCCCTTCACAGGCCCTCACCTGGAAATTACCTATGCATGCTTCATAGCCCAGATCCAATTTTATCTCCTTTGCGAAACCTTCCCTGGGTGGGCCTCCATCTATCTCCTTGCAGGCAGAACTAAGTTCCCAGAGCATCCCGAATAAGCCTCCCTTGTGACATTTATCATCCCGTAATCATAATTATGATTTGCCTGTCTTTTCCCCTTATGGAGCTGTGAGCTTTCCCAGGGTATTAGGGAGGTGTTAAAAAAAATTTCTCTATCTTCAACACCTTGCTGGTCTGTAATTGATGTTCAGTGTGTGCAAATGTCACAGTGAAGCTAATGTCTCCAGGTGATACAGATACACTTGTCCTTTAGTGTGTTAAAAACAAAAGAACAGGTTTTTTGGGTGAACACAAGATCCATATTAAATCAAGGGCTAGGCATTGCCTTCCATCTGTCATAAGCGTTGAGGCATATTTGTACTGCTTAGTTTTCTAGGAGTTTTCCCCTCTCCTGGATCTTGCTAGTAGGGAAAAAAAAAAACATGTTTGGAATTAAATAAAGTCACCATCCTCAGTAAGGTGAGCTGCTTCTCCAGTGATCTGATGTGACAGCTTCAAACAGGCAAAGGAGGTACCCTGGGAGGGGACTTAGTTTTCCTATGATTATGGGCTCTTTGTTTAATCTTTGGAATTCCAGAACTGTGTGCTCCATATAACCCTTTTACGCCACAGGTGACTAGAATTTCTTTTCTCTATTTTATTTGTTCATGTATTTAACAAATATTTATTGAGCGTCTGGGATGAGCCCAACCCATGTGCTGGAGATGCGTCAATCAAAGAGACGTGGTCCCCGACTTCATGGAATCTACGGACTAGTGATGAGAAGGGTTAGTGTTGGGGCCAAAGGCTGCATGGAAAGATTTATGCCGGCGCCTCTGCTTCATGTATCCGCTGCCATTTCTGTATCTCTCTCACCAGCCCAAGATGTGAGGACTTGTGTCAACACGGAGGTCTCCAAGTTCGCTTCAGATTTTACCTGCAGGATTTTAGAAGGGAAGTCATTACCTGGAAAAGACTGAAAAGAATGAGAGAAGAATGAGAGCTACGTATTATTCACATATGTCTGTGGGATGGTACAAGTGGCAGAGAGAATTCTACAGCACATTGAGAAATCAATGGATTTGAGTTTTAAAGAGGGTTGAAGTTTCTTTTCAGGCCATTTTACTCCAGAGCAGAAATACATCCTCGAGTTTAGGAACTGGTCGCGCAAGTCATTGGATTGTTTTATACATGGTTATTAATAGGTGAGACTAGATGCCTGCAAGCTCAGTTGGATGGTTCAGTTTCTCTACAAAATGCCCAGGCTTGGGTTCCCATCCCGTGGAGCATTTATTATCATTGTAAATGGAAGTTCCCATAACTTTAAGAAATTGGCATATGGCTGGAGCTAACTGGGCTTTTATCAAATTACAGTCATTTTATGTTTAAGTTTCTCAATTCTTTTCAAAGCTACATATTGGCTAACAGAGGAAGGTCCATGAGTGATTGGTTTTATGTTTATTATACGAGGCCATCATGGAATAGCTTCTGGGTAGAGCAAAATATGTTTGTTTTCTAGAATAAATAACACGAGGTCGGGCCATGTCATCTTTCTCCCACATCTGCCTTTGAAAAGAGAATAGTTGTAATTTTGGTTTTGACTCAGAATTCTTTTTCCTATTGTGGCCTCAGAGGGCATGTTGTGGGATGACATGGGGTGTCGATTATTTATGCCAATTGATGTCACACACAAAAATCCAAGAGCATGTAGCCAAGCACTGCTATTCCCTTTAATTTTGCAATATGGTTCTGTCATCACGCATTAATTTAAACTGATGTGTTTTTCTGTGTTATGTTCGCTCACTATAAAAAATAAGAACAGAAAATGTGTAAAGAAGCAAGAAAAAATTATTGATGATTTCACCACCTAGAGGCAAAATGACATTTCATTATTGTTTTACTTTGAATTTCTCTGATTACTCTTGAGGGGACCCTCTTCTCATGTTTCTTTGTTTCTTTTGTTCTCTGAATTTTGTGTTCGTGTTTTTTGTTTATTTACCTAATTGTGTGCTCTGGATTTTCATTATCTTTTACTCTTTTGTAATTGCTGTAAAATTTTTTGGTAGTTTGCTGTTGTCTTAATTTTATTACTTTTGATAATCAGAGGTTTGCAATTATTATCAAACTGTTGATTCTCTAATATCTGGAGTTTGTATGAATATTCATTTTCATTTTTATTTTACTTTCCTTGTATTTTGAGTTCTCAATTTAACTGTTTTATCTATCTAAAATTTATTTTGCGGTGTGTTTGGGAGGGGAGACGCTCACAATTTTACCCAATAGGGAGACAGTAGTCCCAGCACATTTTTTGAATGATTCTTCCCCTACCGTTTGGTTCGTGGTGTGTTCTTGGCATACATTCTCTAAGATCAGCTTTGTTTCTGGTCTCTTAGTTCTGTTTCACTTGTCAATCAACTTGTTATTGATTAAATTATTTTAGCTTTTAACATCATATATGTCTCTGGGTTTTAACATCATATTGGATTTTAACATCATGTATGTCTCTGGGTTTCCTTAGTACCCTTTTCTCCTCAACGGCTTTGTTATTTATTCTTACCTGTTTACTCTTTCAGGTCAATGCTGAAATCATGTGTTAGGTGCTAAAATGATTTCCGTAAAAACCTTTCAAAAAGTAACATTCATAGTATTTTTAAAGTCATGTTTGGTGTGGAATATAAAGGAAGAAACAGAAGCCATCAAAATCCCTCCGCCCAGACCCTCCTTGATAAGTCATTTCTTTTTGCAGAGGCTAAGACAAGGGGCTTTGCAGTCAGGTGGATCTGGGTTGAAAGCCTCGCTCTGTCTACCACTCGCTTGCCTTTGGGCTTGTGACTCTGAGCCTCCTTTTTCTCATCAGCAAAATGGGGACACCCACATGACTGGCTCATGGTGCAAAGTGATTAGATAATGTATACCCTGGAAAGTTCTTGGTGTGGTGAGCAGCTGCATTGGCTGGGCTCACGCATGCGTAAGTGTCCTGTGCGGTATGTCACTTTCTTACCACCCAGCTTCCATCCTCATGTGGGACCAGAGAGCCAGCCCAGTGCTTCTCAGGTGATGGACAAAGGCGTGAGACCCTCTCCTGAGGCTCATGCTTGGAGCTGGCACAAGCACTTCACCTTGTCCTGCCAGTCCAAACAGGTCATGAGGCTGAGCCCAGATCCAATGAGTGGGGGAAACAGACTTCGCCTCTTCAGTGAGAACTTCAGAATCATGTGGCAAAGGACCTGCATACCTTGAGGGCTGAAGGACTGGGGATCTGCTGAATTGCTTTAGTGGTCCAGAGAGGGAGAAGGCATTTTCTGTCCAGTAAGACAGGCGTGGCCAGGTTAGGACTAAGCAAGACCTGGAGGGGCTGGTGTGTCGGATTTGACTCAGAGTGAGGAGGGCCAGTCTTCGGGGAAGACGTTATGGATGGAGGTAACAACAATGGAAGCAACAACAATAATAAATTAGGGGTTTGGGATGAACAGATACACACTACTATATATAAAATAGATAAATGACAAAGACCTACTGTGTAACACAGGGAACTGTGTTCAATATCTTATAATAACCTAAAATGGAAAAGAATCTGGAAAAAAAAATATTTATATATAAAACCGAATCACTTTGCTGTATACATGCAACTAGCACAACATTATAAATCAACTCTACTTCAATGTTTAAAATTGGGGGGAAAAAAGTAACAACAATAATGCCAAGGATGGCCCAGATGCAGGAATAAACAGAAGTGTTTTCAGGGTCAGTGTCTATTAAAAGATAGGCTTGACTGGCCAGTTTGGCTTGAACATTAAAAGGAGAAATAGCTAGTTTGGTAATATGTTTCTCGTTGCTGTGCTGAAGTGACAGGGTAACAACCTCTAGAACCAGATTGGCATTTTTGTCAGGGGCTGGGGGTGGAGAGAGGGGGGGACTGGCTGAGAACAGAGTGTCGTATGGCCTTCAATTTCTATGACGAATCTTTTTGACCACATTTTGGATCCGCTGGGCTTTGGAACACCGCTATTTATTATCTCCAATCTGCATCATTTCCTAATGTATTTTTGTCCCTCCTGCAGCAGTCAGGGCTGTCCCTGCTCGCTTTTGAAAGCTTATAGGATAAATACTATGTGTGAATAACTTAGGCAGTATTTCCTGTGTCTTAAGTGCCCTGAGGCTTTCTTAGCTGTGGCCTGAAACTGTCTGCATTAATTTATCCTTAATTGTTTTTAGGAATTCTCCTCCTGAGCCACTGCTTAATAGAACTCGAGGGTTTTTCTTTTCTTTTTCTGTTCCCTTCAGTTGAAGACAGCAAGATAAGCTACATCATACTCAGGCAGATTCATCTATTAGGCTGAGAATCTGAAGGATGCCCCTGCCCCAGCCCCATATGTGTGTGGTTCCCCCTTCCTTTTAGGGAAAGCAGTGCTGCACAAAGCAGGAGATTGTGTTTGGAACTGAGGGTTAAAGATGGTGAATCAACCATTTTCACTTAATGGAAAAAAAAAAAAAAAAACTTCTGAAGATAGAGAGAGACAGGTAGGGTTTCCTTGCCCACGTCAGGACCTCCTGCTATATCTTGAAACTGGCATAGTGTCATCTGGCCAAGCAGTGCTGAGTCTTATGGATTTTCTGGCTAAAGACAATTGCCCTGTCCTTGGAAAAGCAACTCTTCACAACTCAGTGAAAGAGACTTCCCAGGAAGCCATGGAGCCAGTCGGTATTCAGTCCAAAAATCAGAGGTGGTTTGGGGACTATTCCAAAATAAATGTTTATAGGAACCAGGCTGGCAGGGGAAGCATAGCGCTTTGTTTACCCCACGGTGCCTGAAAACAGGGTGTGAGTCTGGCACTGGTCTTGACCAGGGTGTGTGGCTGCAACTGACAATGGTCCTCGCTGGCTGTATGGCCTGGGTTCCTCCCCTCCCGCGGCGCTCCTGTGGGAAGCCGATGCATCCCCGAAAAAAAAAAAAAATCCTCCTACACCCACAACATCTTGCATCCAATTTCTGGAGCTTTTCCTGGGGCTCCCTGGACCCCAAGATAGGAACCCATGCCATGCATGGAGCAGGCTGAACCTTGATTCATGAAAATTGCCCCAATACAGCTGATAGGCAGGATGCATGCAGACTCAAATGCTGCAGTAGGCAGTTCATCTCGGAGACCGCTCTGTGTGGCAACTGAGCTAATGAGGTGTGCTGCTTCTTCCTGGATGAACTGAGCTCAACAAGAGGAAATTAAACCACTCAGAAAAGTGTGCATTTTCCCTAATGAGGAGAGATCCAAAAGAGGGGCCTCATACGTCTCATTTATTCAGCCCCATATCTTGTTTTGCAAGGTTTGCTGTTGCTAAAAACGGTAGCACTCTTTCTTAGGACTATAGGCAAGCCTTGATGAGGAGGGAAGAAAAAAAGAGAGTTTGGGGCTGGTTAATGCACTTGACCCAAGCAGCCTTTAGAATTTGAGCTCTGATTAGTAAATCAAGGGAGACAGTTGTGTTCAGAATGGTATCTTTTAAGTGTTGAGGTGCCATCACTGAAGTTATAATTGCGGGAGGAGATAAGTGATGCCTTTGATCGTAAGAGCGGAGGGAATAAATTGGGAAGATAGGAGGACTTTGGCTTTTCATTTGTTCGTTCAGTAACCATTTATCTGCCAAGTATTGTTCTGGGTCCTGGAGAAACAAAAAAGAAAGAAGACCCACTGGCTGCCCCCCAGTGGGAGAGGACAGCGTGAAGAGTGTCAGGGTGACAGCGTGCAGAGGGAGAGAAAGTGACAAAGGACAGGGCGTGACATCCTGTTGGGGGTCTGGGAGAGCTGCCCGGAGCTGGGCTGAGGGAGGAGGACAGGTTACGCAGAAGGTAGGGCACTTCAGACAGAGCGAAAGGTGTGTGAATTGAGAGGCAGTGTTTCCGGTTCTGGGAAATACAAATAGTTTACAGTTCCTGGGGGAAACAACAGGGAGGAGATGAGGTTGGAGAGATGAGCTGGGGCTGAACGTGGATGCCAAGCAAAGAAGTCTGAAGCTAATTCTGAAAGCTACAGAGAGCCAAGGGGATAGTGGAAATAGAAGAGTGAACATGATAACATTTGCATCTTAGAGAGATCATGCCAGCCGCAGTGAGGTGGATAGATACCAACCCACAGAGGGCTGCAGATGGACAGACTGGAGGCCAGGGACGGGTTAGGTGGCTTTGGGTGTCATCCGGGGGGGATGATGTGGAGTGGAGGTGTGGCAGTAGAAATGGGGGTGGAGGGGAGTGTCATAAAGAGATCCTAAAGATGGTAGAATCTTTAGGACTTGGTGACATGTTGAATGGGACATGATTTTGACTTGACTCCCAAAGAGAAAGAGTGGTGGCCTCCAAGGAAGACAGGAAGGTGCAGAGGGCAGGTGTCAGTTTCAGGTATGCTGTATCTGGGATGCTGATGAGACGTCCAAGTGGAGATGCCCAGTGGGAAACAGAAGCGTGAAGCATCCAGACTAGAGATGGGGGTTTGGAAGTTGCTGGCATCGTGGTTGGAGTTGTAGAATTGGATGAGATCACCCAGAAAGAGTTGACCGGGTGAGAAGAGGAGAAGGCAGAAGAAGGAGCCTTGAGGAATTTTGGAATTTGGAGGATTAGCACAAAAGGGCAACCTGTGAAATAAACAAGTGGCCAGGACAGATCTCCAGTGGGAGAAAAAGCAGAGGTGGGGATGAGGAGATGGCGAGGGTGCCAGGATCCAGGAGTAAATACTGTTTAAGGAAGGAGAGAGGCAACCGTGTTGAACACTGCAGAAAGGATCGTCAGCTGGGGTGAGGTTGGGAAGTTTCCATTGATTCGGGCCACGTAGATGTCACTGGAAACTAACCAGAGCAGTTTTAGCAGAATAAGGTAACTAGGAGGCAAATGATGGTCGAGTGAGGGACGAATGACAGATACAGGAGGAAGTCAGGGAGGGCAGACAAGGAGAAGAGGCTGATTAAGGCTGTGGGGCAAGGGATTTTTTTGGATGTAAATGAGAGAGACTTGAGTCCCTTCCTTGAGTGGAAAAAGTCAGTGGAAGAAGAGTGAAGCTAGAGGAGAGAGAATAATGGGTGAAGCAAGGCGTTTGGATGGGAGGAGGCTGGGGAATCCACAGCACAGAGGAGGGGCTTAACCTTTGACCTCCTGAGGCTGCCTCCTTCAAGGCTGAGTTCAGAGGTTGATAAGCTTTTAGGTGGCGAGGGGGACTCGGGAAGTGCTTCTCACATTTCCACGTGGTGTGGAGAAGCCACCTGCAGAACTTGCTAAGGGACTCGGAGCCAGTGGGTCTGGGTGGACCAAGCTGGTGCATTTTTAACAGGCTGCTGGGGGATGCTGCCACAGGCCTGAGACCACACTTGGAAGTTCCTGCTGGTGACCTTGATTCCCTCCGTGGAGCAGGAGGCACCTGCAAGAGAGAGGTTGGCTCGAGGAAAGCGGGAAAAGTAGGAAGCAGAGATCGGGGTGAGGATGGGGGAATTGAGAGTTCTGAAAAGCCTCCAAAAGAAGGGTGCAGGGCAGCTCCCAGGGCTTCACGGGGACTGGGGACCTTGGATTTGTCTTGTCACCACTGCAGTGGTGGGACTTTTTTCTTGCAGTGTCAGCAGTGTGTGTGAAGCGGAGGAAAGTTAGATGGACGAGTGATCCCCAGCTGGGGTTCTTCAGGGCTGGTGGGAAAGAAGGCCAAGGGGGGAACCAATAGGATATCTATCTATCTATCTATCTATCTATCTATCTATCTATCTATCTATCTATCTATCCATCCATCCATCCATCCATCCATCCATCCGTCCATCTAGCTATCTGTCTCTATCTAAAGAGATAAGATAGGGTATCTAAGACATAAATGGGATATAGATAACATACAGATAGGTGATAGAGATATCTGTACATAAGATATAGATAGATGATAGATAGAGACATAGATAGGTACATAGATGGAAAGCAAGAGAGATTTATTTTAAGGACTTTGGCTTACATAATTGTGGAGGCTGACATGTCCAAAATCTTCAAGGCTCTCCAGCAGCCATGAGACCCAGGGAGGAGTTGATGCTGCAGCTGGGGTCCAAAGGCAGTCTGCTGGCAGAATTCCCTCTTCCTCAGGGGCCCTCTGTCTTTTTTCTCTCAAAGCTTTCAACTGATTGGATGAGGCTCCCCCACATGTTGAAGGGTAATCTGCTTTACTCCAAGCCTACTGATCTGAATGTTAATCTCATCTAAAAATACCTTCACAGAAACACCTAGAATAACGTTTGACCAAATATCTGGGTACCGTGGTCTAGCCAAGTTGTCACATAAAATTAACCATCACGGGCAGTTAGACTTGCTTGGTGACCTGATTTCATAATCTGGCCCTGTGTCCACAGGGAGACGGAGAGAGCAGGGAGGAGTTTATTTGCTGGTTGAAGAAAAGGTGAGGTTGTTGGACGTGGTGCGCCCTAGAAAACGTGTGGTGTATCCTGCTGTTTTGTGTCTGCACGCATGGGGTCAATGGTCATGGCCATGTCTGAGCTCAAGAGTGGTGGCCTTCTGCGCTCTAGAGCCCGCGAGCCACAACTACTGAGCCCGCGAGCCACAGCTACTGAAGCCCAGGCGCCTAGAGCCCGTGCTCCGCTACAGGAGAAGCCACCGCAGTGAGAAGCCCGCGCACCGGAACGAAGAGTAGCCCCCGCTCGCTGCAACTAGAGAAAGCCGGCGCGGCAACGAAGACCCAACGCAACCAAAAAAAAATAAAATAAAATAAATAAATTTATAAAACAAAAGGATGGTGGCCTATCTGCAATAGGGCTTCCAAGGAGGAGCTCACTTCTGTTCTCGGTAGGGCCTAACCCATGGCTTGGGATACCTTGGATTCATGTGCACTGTAGTCACGTCTGTGGTTCAGCATCTGCTCTCAGGGTCTGTGGCCACGTGGAATTCAGGCAGCAGCCAAGAGGCGACTCCTCCACACACTCGCCTTTCCTTTCTGGTTCCTTCTACCTGGCAACTGGATACCACTCTTTGAAAAATGAATCCTCTTCCTAAGTGGCTGGACCACACTAACGCTTTCTTGAGAACAGAGCCCTTTTGGCTCTCAGTTTGAGAGTGTGGGCTTTGGGCTATATGTGGAGTGTGTCGGATGCTGACCAGGGAGGGTCTGGCCAAGCCAAGGAAGCGTGTGCCGGCGCAGCTGGGGGAGCTGGCAGGTTTGGAAGTGCAGGGGGGAACGGGGGTACTTTCCAGGTTTGCTCGCATATGTAGAGCACGATCGGTATTTGAAGGGTAGATACCCAAGGACCTGGACCGTCCATTTAGAGGTGGATTTGATGTCGTGTGGATGTGATGCTGGGAGTCCTCGCTCCCACATCTGCCCTCAGCAAAGGGAGGAGTAGAGGTGAAGGTGTGTCTGTTGCATGCCTGTCACAGTTCTCAAGGGTTTTCTCATTGGAGCACAGCTGCTGTTGGGATGGCAAGGTGGGGTTTGATGACTCAAAGTGCCTATTCTGTTTGACGCCCCACACTCCCCTCCCTCTCATTTTACTCCAGATTGCCTTCCCGAACTCAGAAAGGTTGGTGGAGAGGCCTGGCACTGAGGCAGCACGGACTCTGCCGTCAGCTGTAGAACCTTTATTAGTGAGTTTTTAGGACCTTACGCATGTTTTTGGAGCACCTTGAAAATGAAAAAGGAATCAGCCTGGTAGGAATTTGCAGAGCCCCATATGAGTCTCTGGTTGCACAACTTGGCTCCTTAGCGCCCCAGCTCTAAGCAAGCTTAGACAGTTTTTTTTTCTGGAAGGCGTTGGAAGAGAGGAAGGGAACCCTAGTGCCTCTGTGTGCTCAGAAGTGCTGATCTCCTGCCCCTCCCTCTGTTCTTGACCAAGCCAGTGTCATCCGTTGATCCATCTTTCAGACCCAGCCCACAGCTCATCTCCTCTGCCCTCCTGGTCCATCTCAACTTATCTGTCACATCTGGTGTCGGTCTAGTTGCCCCTCCGTATCCATGGGTCCCACATCTGCAGAGTCAACCAGCTGTAGATTTGGATCCGCAGTTGGCTGAATCCGCGGATACGGAGGGCCAACTGTACTGCGCATTTTATATAAGGGACTTGAGCATCTGCGGGGTTTGCTTTCTGCAGGGGTCCTGGAACCAATCCCCTGTGGATCCCAAGGGATGACGGTACAGCATTTGCCGCCTTGCGTTGCACTGCCTTGTCACCGTGTTGAGTGCGTTTCAGCCATCAAACCCAAGACTCTCGTGACTGACAGCAGGATTAGTGCTCGGACAGTGCTTGGTGTTGGTCCCTTCCCTAGGGTCGGGAAGACAGGGGGACAGAGACTGAAGGGCATTGTTACACTTGGGAGCCAGAGCGGAGGCGAGCAGCTGGGAAGGCCCTACAGGTTGGCCGCACAGTGATGGGTCACGTGAGCCGAGTGACACAGAGAGACCAGGTGGGCTCAGTGAAGGGGAGCCCTCACCTTAGATGGGATCCGAGGAGCTGATGACCAGGAGGGGCACCAGGGGCAAGGACTGGAGCCTGGGCTCAGGCCCTGGGGGCAGCCCCACCTACCATCCTGAGCGCACACATGTGCACCCTCCACACCCAGCCTTATCGGTCCTGGGGTTCCCCCTGCCTCTGCCCTGAGGGCTGGTGGGGACCCACAGAGATGGGCCTGAGTGCATGAGGACAGAAGTGGTTCATAAGCAGCAGAACCTTGGCAATGTCCTGGCGTGGCTGAGAGCAGACGTGGCCTCCCTTTGCTTGGCGTCTTCCGTTAAAAGACATTGATAACTCCTCGGGGACCAGCACTCAATCGGCCCCTTGCCCAGATTCGTAGCCAGAGCACTAGGAGACTTGCCCGCATCCCCACCAGCCTTATCAGCCTCCGGGGGTGATGCGGCTGGCTTCTGCTCACCTGTCCCACTTGAAGGCACCTCTCCTGGTCTGCACTCTGCCCCCAGCAGCCCTTGCGTATGGTGCAGCTGGCCACGGAGGACCGCCACCTCGCTGGGGCTTTTAGGGCAGAGGAAAGGAAGCTGAGGCTCAGAGAGACCAAACAAGTTAGCCAAGGCGCCCCAGCTAGGAAGGGGCTGGGCTGGAAGTTGTGTAGAGGCTTGTCTCTTGTAGCTACCACACCCTGCCTTGGGCACGCAGGGGCGTTTGCAAGAGTCTAAAAGCCAGATGGTGATGTTCACGTCCAGGCACCCCTGCAGCTTTTCAGACTTGCTGTGCGGCTTAGGGCAAGTGACTTCACCTCTCTGTGCCCCAGTTTCCTCAGCTGTGACATGAGGATGAAAATACTGCCTACCTTACAGGATCGTTGTTCACGCTAAATGAGACAGTACAGTACAGGGAAGCTTCCAGCAGTTTTTGGCACCTGTACTATGAAGTGTTGGTTATTATTATTATTAACATTATTATCTGTGATCTTCTGGGTCTCCTAGAGGTTGCATCTAAATATTTTTACAATGATGGGGATCTTTTGGGTCCTCTTTTTGTTTCCATGTTGGCCACAAGTGTGTTTTGTTACCTCTTACCTGTATCACATTGGGGTCATAGAACTTGTTTCCCTCACAGGTGTTCGTGGGCAGGGCTCTGCTTCTGAGAGGGCGTGGGCGTCTCTTTGGGCTTTGATTTCTTCCCTGCTGGAGACCCTGACCCTTGATCGTGGCACTTGACTCTCTAGGGGGTTCCCAGAGGCGGCCCAGTCTCCCGAACTCTTCTTACTCAGCGTCAGTGAAGGAAGAGCACGGGCACTCTGGGTGCTAAGTGAAGTCAATGCCAGTGACTCTGGGGTGAGGAGGATGAGGGAGGGGGGACAGTGGTTACCCTCGGGCAGTTCCGGAGTTCAGGGAGGCATCCCGGACAGATAGACAGATGGACAGTGGTAAGGTGTCTAAGAGACGCCACTTGGTTGGTTATTGGTCTCTGCCGTCTTTTCTCTGTGAGGACAGCTTCACAGAGAATCTGGTCCCTTGTTAGCCCTTTGAGGAGAGGAATCTGGTCTTGAATTTCTTTGTAGCTCCCCTCCTGGCCTGGAGCTTTGATTGGAATCGATCCAGACCTTAAGACAGCTTTCCCGCCAACCATTTTCTTTCAGACAAAAGATTGTTTATTTCTTTCCTCTCTTTTATAAATTTATTTATTTATGACTGTGCTGGGTCTTCGTTGCTGCGCGTGGGCTTTCTCTAGTTGCGGTGCGTGGGCTTCTCACTGTGGTGGCTTCTTTTGTTGTGGAGCATGGACTCTAGGCGCACAGGCTTCAGTAGTTGTGGCACGTGGGCTCAGTAGTTGTGGCTCGCGGGCTCTACAGCGCAGGCTCAGTAGTTGTGGCGCACGGGCTCAGTTGCTCCGCGGCATGTGGGATCTTCCCGGACCGGGGCTCGAATCCGGGTTGCCTGCATTGGCGGGTGGATTCTTAACCCCCGCGCCACCAGGGAAGTCCCAAGATTGTTTATTTCTTACTGACTAGTTATTGAAAGGAAATGTGTGATTTCTGGGACCCATCTCTGAGTCTGTGTTTCTAGAGGACACACACAAAGCCCTGTGGATTTTTAGTTATTTTGCAGTTTCTGTGGCACGCCGGCCTCTCCCCGGGTATCTTTCAAATCTGGAACCTGTTCTTGTATCCACACGACCTTCCAGGCTTTCTCTCATTCACCTGGATTTTGCAGTCGGGGAGGCCGGAAACATATCTGATTCTGTATGTTCCATGATATAAAGACAAGGCTGGATGCTGAGCTGAGCTGACTGCTCCCTTCCCCGGATCTGCCTGCCTGTGGGCCGTTGCCCACCACCTTGGCCCTGAGCACCCTCCACCTGGTCAGCTCTGCAGGAACTCGGAAGTGAGGCGGGGGATGCTTCTTCCACGTCAGCCCTAGTCTGCAGGGTGTGGGTTACCCAGATCTGTGTGGTTTGGAAACGCCATCCGAGCATCATCAGGCCGCAGGGAGGACTGGTCCAGCATCAACTCCAGGGGCAGGAGCCGTACCTGTTCTCTTCCTCTGTGCCGTCTCTAGTATTTCTAAGGCCTGTGTGGCCTCCCTGTTTCCTTTTCATCATCCATCCTTAATCTCCCTTGCCGCACTCATCTGCTGCCTTGGGCATTGGGTGTCTGATCGGAAGTAACGTATGTTTCAGTCTAGGCCTCCTCTTTACATCAGGTGCTTACGGCCTCAGTTTTCTATCTCTCCAGCATATTGTGGCCGCTCCTGCATATCAGGCCATAAGCCAGGCTTAGAGATTTTTTTAAGGTAGAGTCTGCCTCTCTAGAGCAACAAAAACCATGTTGATTTTCATAATGACCGTATTCATATTGTCTGCCTATTGGGAAACCCTGAGATGTTGGGTACAGGAAAGGTGAATCGCTGTGAGCTGGGCGAGGCTGGAGCCCGGAGCCCTTTCGGGGAGCAGAGTCCTGGTGGAGAAGACGGTGCTGGTACGATGCAGTTTGGCCTTTTTTCTTCTTAATTTCAAGGGCCAGAATCTGTTTAAAAACAAAGGCCCAAAGAAAACAAAGGCCCTGAGACTTCCCTGGTGGTCCAGTGGTTAAGACTCCCCGCTTCCAGTGCAGGGGACACGGGTTCGATCCCTGGTCAGGGAACTGAGATCCCAAATGCCGAGTGGTGCAGCCAAAAAAAGAAAGAAAGAAAGAAACCAGGCCCAGGAGTGCATGTCAGAGTAGGTCCGTGTGTACGGGCAGGGTGCCCGCATGTATGGTGAGGAGCGGGCTGAGAAAGGGCAGCTGCTGGCCTGCCAGGCTCAGGATGGCTGCCGGCCCTGTCACGGAGGCTCCGAGGGACCTTCTGGGATGCGCCCTCCTCCCCCGGATCACCACGCAGGAAATGAGATGGTCCCCGCCAACTGCCCGCGAGCCCATCAATCACCATTCTAATCTCCTCGGCAGCCCCCAGAAGTGAATTTACAGCATCCAGGTAGAAATGAGGCTGCATGATCAGTGGATCCCTGGATGGTCTCCTCTAGGAGACACAGATGTATATTGTAACAAAACTTCATTTTCTTCTGAAAATTGCCTACATGATTAATAGGGCCCAACACAGCCCAAGCTGTTCAGCATAAAAAAAAACAGCTGTATTTCTTGCTCTCCCTTCAGTGCTGCTTCCCTTTCACTCCATCCCTTCATCTTCTTCCCTTTGTTTTGCTCTGGAACACATCGTGCTGTATACTGTACAGTCTCACACAGAGAGGAGGAGGAGGCGTTGAAATGCACTAGCTCTGTATTCCATTCTGCTCTGTTTCCACTTGGTATTTCTGATGTGGCTCAGACTATGCATAAAACCAAGTTCCCTAGTGCTCCCAGGACAGAGTGCTGGTGCTTCCATCACTGAGCCATGCAGAGCCGGTTCCCTGGGTACCAGTCATCTCTTACATCACTGGGCGCCCCCAGGGAGGCCCAAGCCCTACGCCCCTGAGTCCAGCCTGGATGAAAAACATTCTTCTCTTTCACCCTGTCTTCAGGTATGGGGGAGTGGCTGGATATTAGAAGGGAGGACCTCTTAGGCAGGCTGTCGCATTTGCAGTCCCCAGGGAGATTCTAGGAATGCTTGCAAGAAGAGTTAGGGTGTGTCAGGCAGCACAGTCCTAGCAGGTAGAGGCCCCTCTTCCTTGATTGTGATAAATTTCATGTGTGTTTCGTGTCCTTTCCCAGAGTGTAAGCTCCATGAGAGCAGAGGTCTCCTGCACAGTGCTGGGTACTTGGTAGGTCCGACAGATGTCTTAGTTTGGGTTCTCCCAGAAGCAGACCCTGAAACAAAGATTTGAGTTTATATGGGCAGGGCAAAGAGCACCACTAGGGGAAGTAGGACTGAGAAGGGAAGGTGTCCCCAAAAGAGGGTGTTATGCAGATTGCTACCGTGGGTGAGGGAGCTTAATCCCACTGGGGGAAACTCTGGGAGCCAGTGTAAAACCCACCCCTCAGCGTCAACCACCTCGAGGGCTGAGGGAGCTGGGGTATTTATACATCATCTCCCAGCTGCCTCTGGATGAGAAATGCTGGGGGTGAGGCAGTTGCTCAGAAGGCAGCAACGCGGGCTCCGAGCAAGGAAATGCAGGAGCCTGGAGTGGCAAGTCGGGCAGGTGTGCCCTGAAGTGAGACCAGGGGGTACGTGTGGGCGTGGCAGCCTGGGAAACAGTCGACGTGTGCCCGAGACTGATGCTTCTCGTTCCCGTGGGGTGGTACGTTTGGGAGAAGTGGAGCTGGATTTCTTAACTGTCTCCTCCTTAGGTTTTATTCTCAGATATTAGCCAAGAGAGGCCAAGAGGGAACCAACGATTCTCACCTTGGGAGGACGTGCACCAGCACTGGGCTGACGGCCTTACCATGCGCAGCCGCAGTGCCTGTGCCTTGCCCCTGCCCCTGACTCTCTCTCCCCTACTGTCTCCCCCAGGTGTAAGGGGCTGAAGTACTCCAAGGAGCTGCCCCAGATATCCATCATATTTATCTTCGTGAACGAGGCCCTGTCGGTGATCCTGCGGTCCGTTCACAGCGCGGTCAACCACACACCGACCCACCTGCTGAAGGAAATCATCCTGGTGGATGACGACAGTGATGAAGGTATGGGGGCCACCAACCTGCATGCAGGTGTTGGAGTAGACAGAGCAAGCACACGATGTCGGCGGGGGGAAGGGTCGCTCTCATTCCATCCTGAGCCCAGGTGACTTTGTCTCCTGTCCCTGGGGCATAGCTGGAGAACGGGGGGCTGTTTTGGGGGAAGAAATCCAGGCAAACACTAGTTAATTAGTCCCTGAGTCCTCTAGGGCTCCTAAGAGTAAACTACTGGTTATGGGTCTGGACTCATTTCCCCTCTTCATATTACCTAAAGCAGATGCATTGAAGAGCTGAATTCCTCCGCGATCCCCACCCCCCAGCCCATCTCCTTGGTCCTTTTCCCAGAGGCAGAAGAAAAAGGGAAATTCTGTCCTGTGATGGGAACCGGTGATCATACCTCAGAATTCCCCTCTGGGTCACCGTGCCCAAAGTGACTGTCGGTAGAAATGCAACAGGGTTTGCAGGTCTTTAGGAGTTCGGTTCTACTGGGAACGATGGCTCAATTAAAAAATATAACAAATACTTTTTATATTTGTTATATGACAATATCAAAACTCCTTTGAAGTCCTTGGAGACGGAGGCCTAGCGTGAAAGTGGTGGTAGGGGGGTTGCTTGGGCTAATTGTACCTTTGTGTTGGATCCCAGCCTACAAAATTCACTGCAGGGAGAAACCCGCACAAGCCGATGACATCAAAGAAAGGCAGCCAGTGTGTGCATGCTTAAGGCCAAGGAGGCTTATCTTCGGAGCAACTGAAAGATTAGGAGCGGGCTGACCCCCTTGCTCTCGGTGTGATCAGTAGACGATTACCCCGTGCTCCCCGGTCAGGAGAGGGTGAGGAAGAGGCAGGACAGTGTCATGGGTCCTGTTGGAAACCTGATTATCTTCCGGAGCTCCAATGAGCTCACGTTTCATCGGCCCAGGAGTTGAAGTCCCCCTGACCCTTCTGAACCAGCTGATTGTTACCAGTGAAGTGTTTGAGTGGGTCTGGACCCAGCATTACGCCCATCAGGGCACCACCATCTCCCAAATTTTGAGGACTAATGGGTCATTTGCTGGATTTTTCACATCCTCATTTTAAAACTTACATTGAGAGTCTTCTTGGGAGAAGGCGGTTCTTTCAGTTCCCTGAAGCCTCTAAGTCAGCCGGCAAAGTCATGGCTCACAGTGGCCTTCTCTGCAGCCTCTCCGTGCGCCCCTGCAGACCTCTGGCCTCAGAAGTACTTCCAAACCCTCTGCAGGGACCTGACTCCTACTTCCTCCCTCCGTTTGCTGGCTAAATCCCTCTCGTCCCCCAGGTGTCCCCTATGTGTCACTTCCTGGGAGATTCCTTTGCTGACATCCTAAGACCCTTGCTCTGTGCTGCCTCAGCTCCCTGTATCCTCCTGTAGCACATAGCACATGAGATCGCTGTGCCTTGCAGAGCTGGACTCCCAGTACTGGGGAGGACTTGGTTTCACAGGGCCTGCCTGGTAGCCAGCCCTCTGTGAGTCTCACCCTATTACCGAACACAAGTTCGTATGCCCGACACACAGTGAGGCCAAACAAACCGAAACGTCAGGGTTTGGAGCAGAGAAAGGTTTATTGCAGGGCCATTCAGGGAGACAGGTGGCTCATGCCCCCAGAAAAACCCCCAAACTCCTTGAAAGATTCAGCAAAGCACTTTTAAAGGCCATGATTAGTTGTTGCAAACTTCTCAGTGTCAGAATCCCTTGTTCTTGTAGTTGCCCATGTAGGCCAGGTCAGGATATTCCTCTAAACCTCCAAGACAAATGTTATTCTGTTCTGCAACTCTTTATCACTGCATGAATGGAAAAGTGTTATACCCTTAAAGGTCAGAGCCTTGAAAATAGGCTATCCTGTATATCAGGCTAAAGGCAACATTCTTTTACAAAAGGTGAAGAGCCAGCATGACTAAACACAGGCAACAGAGCACAAAGGTTAAAGTAAAAGGAACAGATCTAATACGGAGTCAGATTTGTTCTTCCCTGTTACAGCCCAGCCAGGGAGTAAATGATGAAGCTGAATAGGGCTGGGAAAGGGCTAGCAGGGGCAAAGCAACGAAGTGACCAGAGGTGGTGCAGAGAAGAGCTAGCAGACCCAGAGAAGAAAGCAAACAGTAGGTGCTGGACTGAATTGGGGTGAGGACTCACTACCAGTGGGGCTCCTTTCCCCGAGGAAATCTCAGCAGACCCAGCCCAAGGGGAAGAAATGGAAGAAGAGGTCAGTCTCAACCAGAACACAAGCTCTGTGAGAATGGGGCTCTCCAGTAGATGTCTTAGTGTGGCTTCCCCCAGAACAGCCCCTGAAACTAAGATTTGAGTACATTAGTTTATTTGGGAGGTAAAGTGCATCATTAGAGGAGTGGGGAAGTAGGATAAGGAAGGGAAGGCAAAGCCAGTGTAAAATCCACCCCTCAAGAGTTGACCTGCTCAAGGGTGAGGGAGCTGGGATATTTATATACACCTTTAGCATCAGATGCTTTCACATCAGAACCTCCTGGAACCCTGACCTGGAGGAAGTTCTGCATCAAGAGGTCTGGGGTGGGTCTGAGAATTTGCATTTCTCACAAGTTCTCCAGTGATGCTGCTGGTGTAGGGACCACACTTTGAGACCCACTGGGTTAAGTACCATTTCAGTGGTTCACACTTCAGGTCTAAATGAAGATGTTTAATGGGTGAGAAAAAGTAGGGAAGAGGTATTTGTTTCAGCCTGATCATAAAGTTAATTCCCATTCATCTTCTCCTGTCCCCCGAGATACCTGGGGAACCCAGAGTGGACTACATTAATATTGTTTCCCTGTTTTCTTTCCCCAGCTCTTGCCTCTATATTTTCTCCAGGCTAGAAGTGCCTTCTCTTTAACTGGAAGAGGAAGTTAACATTTTTTTGCCTTGTGACTAGTATTAACAAATTTTGTATATGTTCTATACACCCTTGAAAAAAACACCCCTACTCTATAATCATGACATTGAATTCCTGCCAGACATCAACTCTGTGTGTTTAGCTAGACTATGAGATTATTTTTTTAAGTCTTTTTGATAATGGTGTTTTAACATCTCCTCCTACAATGACTACTCCTTCCTGTGTTCCTAATAATGTTTGATTTCTGTATCTTGTTGTCAGTTTCTTTGGCAACTGTAGATTTGTATCTAAATGGCTTCACTATTAGCAGTGGTTGTTACCATTATGTAATGCTCCCTTTATCTTAAAAGCATACTTTTTTCCCCCTGCCTTGAATTTAGTTTGTCTAACATTAATATTGTTATCCCTGCTTACCTTCTGTTTGAATTTGATTAAACCATTTTTTTCCAGCCTTACCAATTTTTTTTTCTGATCTTAAAAGTAATGAACGCTCTTTGTAGGAACATTTGAATTTATCAGAAAGCACAGATAATTGGACAAAAACAAATACTGAAGAGACTAACCAGAGGCAACTGCTCATTTGCCTGTGTTCTCACCCTCTTTTTTCAATGCATGTTTTACGTTAAGATCCTATAGTAAAAACAAGTTAATGTTATTCTTTTTTCTCCTCTGAACTGTGAGGCATAATATCTCCCTTTTTATTAAGAAAAAGTTCTGCAACCATCATTTTAATTAGGGTAGAATGGTCCATTCTCAGGCTAGTCAAGAATGGCTCAGGTGGAAACTGCAGCCCTCCACTTCCATGTTATCACATACATTCAAGAAAAAAGAGGCTTTTCGGAGGGCAGACAGCAGAAGCAAGAAGAACTACAATCCTGCAGCCTGTGGAATGAAAACCACACTCACAGAAAGATAGACAAAATGAAAAGGCAGAAGACTATGTACCCAGATGAAGGAACAAGATAAAAACCCTAGAAAAACAACTAAATGAGGTGGAGATAGGCAACCTTCCAGAAAAAGAATTCAGAATAATAATAGTGAAGATGATCCAGGACCTTGGAAAATGGATGGAGGCAAAGATCAAGAAGATGCAAGAAATGTTTAACAGAGACCTAGAAGAATTAAAGAACAAACAAACAGAGATGAACAATACAATAATTTAAATGAAAAATACACTAGAAGGAATCAGTTAGCAGAATAACTGAGGCAGAAGAATGGATAAGTGACCTGGAAGACAGAATGGTGGAAATCACTGCCATGGAACAGAATAAAGAAAAAGGAATGAAAAGAAATGCAGACAGCCTAAGAGACCTCTGGGACAACATTAGGCGCACCAACGTTTGCATTATAGGGATCCCAGAAGAAGAGAGAGGGAAATGACCCGAGAAAATATTTGAAGAGATTATAGTCGAAAACTTCCCTAACATGGGAAAAGAAATAGCCATCCAAGTCCAGGAAGCGCAGAGAGTCCCAGGCAGGATAAACCCACGGAGAAACACGCCGAGACACATAGTAATCAAATTGAAAACAAAGGCAAAGAAAAATTATTAAAAGCAACAAGGGAAAAATGACAAATAAC
>NC_041227.1:69836534-69837507 GCF_002837175.3 Physeter macrocephalus | reverse complement strand
TACAACAAATGCTAAAGGAACTTCTCTAAGTGGGAAACACAAGAGAAGAAAAGGACCTACAAAAACACCCAAAACAATTAAGAAAGTGGTGATAGGAACATACATATTGATAACTACCTTAAATGTGACTGGATTAAATGCTCCAACCAAAAGACACAGGCTCGCTGAATGGACACAAGAACAAGACCCATCTATATGCTGTCTACTACCTTAAATGTGACTGGATTAAATGCTCCAACCAAAAGACACAGGCTCGCTGAATGGACACAAGAACAAGACCCATCTATATGCTGTCTACAAGAGACCCACTTCAGACCTGGGGACACATACAGACTGAAAGGGAGGGATGGAAAAGATATTCCATGCAAGTGGAAATCAAAAGAAAGCTGGAATAACAATACTCATATCAGATAAAATTGACTTTAAAATAAAGAATTTACAAGAGACAAGGAAGGACACCACATAATGATCAAGGGATCAATCCAAGAATATATAACAATGATAAATGTATATGCACCCAACATAGGGGCACCTCAATACATTAGGCAAATGCTAACAGCTATAAAAGAGGAAATTGACAGTAACGCAATAATAGAGGGGGACTTTAACACCTCACTTACACCAATGGACAGATCATCCAGACAGAAAATTAATAAGGAAACACAAGCTTTAAATGACACAATAGACCAGATAGATTTAATTGCTATTTATAGGACATTCCATCCAAAAACAGCAGATTACACTTTCTTCTCAAGTGCACATGGAACATTCTCCAGGATAGATCACATCTTGGGTCACAAATCAAGCCTTGGTAAATTTAAGAAAATTGAAATCATATCAAGCATCTTTTCCGACCACAACACTGTGAGATTAGAAATCAATTACAGGAAAGAAAACCATAAAAAACACGAACATGTGGAGGCTAAACCATACATTACTAAATAACCAAGAGATCACTGAAGAAATCAGAGGA
>NC_041227.1:69827724-69829195 GCF_002837175.3 Physeter macrocephalus | reverse complement strand
AAGATCAGAGCAGAAATAAATGAAATAGAAACAAAGAAAACAATAGCAAAGATCAATAAAACTAAAAGCTGGTTCTTTGAGAAGATAAACAAAATTGATAAACCATTAGCCAGACTCATCAAAAAGAGGGAGAGGACACAAATCAATAAAATTAGAAATGAAAAAGGAGAAGTTACAACGGACACCGCAGAAATATGAAGAATCATAAGAGACTACTACAAGCAACTGTATGCCAATAAAATGGACAAACTGGAAGAAACAGACAAATTCTTAGACAGGTATAACCTTCCAATACAGAACCAGGAAGAAATAGAAAATATGAACCGACCAATCACAAGTAATGAAATTGAAACTGATTAAAAATCTTCCAGCAAACGAAAGTCCAGAACCAGATGGCTTCACAGGTGAATTCTATCAAACATTTAGAGAAGAGCTAACACCCATGATACACCACATTAACAAACTGAAGAATAAAAATGATATGATCATATTGATAGATGCAGAAAAAGCTATTGATAAAATTCAACATCCATTTATAATAAAAACTCTCTAGAAAGTGGGCATAGAGGGAACCTACCTCAACCTAATAAAGGCCATATACAACAAACCCACAGCAAAAATCATAGCAATGGTGAAAAACTGAAAGCATTTTCTCTAAGATCAGGAACAAGACATTATTCAACATAGTTTTGGAAGTTTTAGCCATGGCAATCAGAGAAGAAAAGGAAATAAAAGGAATCCAAATTGGAAAAGAAGAAATAAAACTGCAACTGTTTGTAGATGACATGATGCTATACATAGAAAATCCTAAAGATGCCACCAGAAATCTCCTAGAGCTGATCAATAAAGTTGCAGGGTACAAAATTAATGCACAGAAATCTCTTGCATTCCTATACACTAACAACAAAAGATCAGAAAGAGAAACTAAGGAAACAGTCCCATTCACTACTGCAACAAAAAGAATAAAACACCTAGGAGTAAACCTACCTAAGGAGGTAAAAGACCTGTATGCAGGAAACTATAAGACACTGATGAAAGAAGTCAAAGAAGACACAAACAGATGGAGAGATATACCATGTTCTTGCATTGGAAGAATCAATATTGTGAAATGACTGTACTACCCAAAGCAATCTACAGATTCAATGCAATCCCTATCAAATTACCAATGGCATTTTTTACAGAACTAGACAAAAAAATCTTAAAATTTGTATCAAGACACAAAAGACCCCAAATAGCCAAAGCAATTTTGAAGGAAAAAAACAAAGCTGGAGAAATAAGACTCCCTGACTTCAGACTATACTACAAAGCTACAGTAATCAAGACAATATGGTACTGGCACAAAAACAGAAATATATATCAATGGAACAGGATAGAAAGCCCAGAGATAAACCCACACACCTATGGTCAACTAATCTGTGACAAAGGAGGCAAGGATATACAATGGAGAAAAGACAGTCTCTTCAGTAAGTGA
>NC_041227.1:69827003-69827677 GCF_002837175.3 Physeter macrocephalus | reverse complement strand
ACACTCCCTAACACCATACACAAAAATAAACTCAAACTGGATTAACGACCTAAATGTAAGACCGGACACTATAAAGCTCTTAGCGGAAAGCATAGGAAGAACGCTCTTTGACATAAATGACAGCAAGATCTTTTTTGACCCACCTCCTAGAGTAATGGAAATAAAACCAAAAATAAACAAATGGGACCTAATGAAACTTAAAAGCTTTTTCACAGCAAAGGAAGCTATAAACAGGATGAAAATACAACCCTCAGAATGGGAGAAAATATTTGAAGACGAATCAATGGACAAAGGGTTACTCTCCAAAATATATAAACAGCTCATGCAGCTCAATATTTTAAAAACAAACAACCCACTCCAAAAATAGGCAGAAGACCTAAATAGACATTTCTCCAAAGAAGACACGCAGCTGGCCAACAGGCACATGAAAAGCTGCTCAACATCACTAATTATTAGAGAAATGCAAATCAAAACTACAATGAGGCATCACCTTACATCAGTTAGAATGAGGCATCGCCTCACATCAGTTAGAATGGGTGGGCATCATCAGAAAATCTACAAATAACAAATGCTGGAGAGGGTGTGGAGAAAAGGGAACCCTCTTGCACTGTTGGTGGGAATGTAAATTGATACAGCCACTATGGAGAACAGTATGGAGGTTCCTTAAAAAACTA
>NC_041227.1:69821173-69826871 GCF_002837175.3 Physeter macrocephalus | reverse complement strand
TGGTCGGGGGGGTGGTGGTGGGATGAATTGGGGGATTGGGATTGACATGTATACACTGATGTGTATAAAATTGATAACTAATAAGAACCTGCCGTATAAAAAATTAAATTAAAAAAAAAAGGAAAAAGAGGTTTTTAAAGAACTTACAAAAAAAAAAAAAAAAAGACTGGCTTGGGGATAGTGTGAATAAAGCCAGGTAACTCTGGATCTGGGTACACAGGCAAGTCAGGGATTTTCCCTTTTAGTTTTTGTTTTTTTCAAGTCATTTGTTTCATTCAGCTTGAATATTGACATTGGCCTAGGTTAATCCCAAGTAAGAGGCAATTCTTTGTACCTTTGTGCATTATTACACTGAAATCAGTCAGGCAAAATCACTGCTCGCCACATCCAGAGGGCACTTTCCTTCTCTAATCCGGCCACATCTGACATTGCTGGCAGCTTCCTTCTTTGGCATCTTTCTCCTCTGGAGGCCCTGACACCACTGTCTTCTGATTGTCCTTCAGTCGTCCTTTTCCTTGGCTTTGTGCTTCAGTTGGGGTCACTCATGGTTCTCACCATCAGGATACACTGGGCAACCTGTGCACATTCTGGCGACCTCCAAAACCATCCCCCGAGCTCCACACCTGTGTGTCTTCTGTCTCCTAGGTGGCTACCCAGGGTCCCTCTGAGACCATAAACTCAGTCATTCCAGTGACTAACTTACCGTTCTCCTTCCATATCCTCTTCAAATAGTGATGATTTTATTTCTTGCTTTCCAATCTGGATACCTTTTTTTTTTTTCTTGCTTAGTTTTCCTGACTCCTTTATTTTATTAAAAAATTTTTTTTCTTTTTTCTAAATAGAAGTATAGTCGATTTACAAGATTGTGTTAATTTCTTCTGTACAGCAAAGTGATTCAGTTGTATGTATATATACATTTTTAAAATATTCTTTTCCATTATGGTTTATCATAGGATACTGAATGTAGTTCTCTGTGCTATACAGTAGGACCTTGTTGTTTATCCATTCTCTATATAACAGCTTCCATCTGCTAACCCCAACCTCCCACTCCATCCTTCCCCTAGCCCCTCCCCCTTGGCAACCACAAGTCTGTTCTCTATGTCTGTGAGTCTGTTTCTGTTTCATAAATAGGTTCATTTGTCTGACTCCTTTATTTTTTAAAAAAACAAGTACTTACTAATAAATACTCATTATCCTACCATGTCAAGAACAAGAAATTGACCATTGTGCTTTCCTAAGAGTTACAAAAGCCTCTTCTGGGGGAGACAGCTAGGTCATCAATGACCCCAGGGAAATACAGGGCTTACCCCAGTGGGGGCACCTGGCAGGGCTGTTGTGTGAACCAGGTACTGGGTATAAGGCAAAAATCTGGACAGATGGAATGACGTGTCCTCTATTTTCTGGTTCTGACCTTATCAAGGCGTACTGCCTACGTTCAGGAGGAGGTCAGAGCATAAGGATGAAATGAATGACCTCAGCTGGTCCAAGCAGCAGGCATGGAAAAACAGCACAAACCTAGTCAGCCTCTGGTCAGAACATCTAATTATAGGGAAGAATGGGGACCAGACTCATTCAGATGATCTACCCTCAGCTTAAAGTGTGGTCAGTTTGCAGGAGAGATAGTAATGATAAGCCTCAATGCGTCTGCCTCAAGCCACACCGCTCCCATGTGGACGGTTGGCCATGGTGGATCTATCTCTCGTCCCCATCCTCCTGGAGATCTCCTTTGCCCCCCACCTATGTTGGATCCCATGCCTCTCTCTTTCTTGGTTTACATACTGATTTTGGTGAAACTCAACATCTAGAAGTTTCTTGAGAAATATTACAAGGAAGATAAAATCTTTTGAGTTTATCCATGTCTGAAGAAAGCTTTTTCGTAATCTTCTGTGTGAATGATGGCCTGATTGAGTTAGATATCACCTTCTTTCAGAATATTGATGGGTTTGCTCCATTATCTTCTTTCAGTGCTTTTTAGAAGAAACAAAGGAGTCCTGATTCCTGATCTTTTGCGTGTTTCTTTCCTTTCTGGAAGCTTGAATCTTCATTTTGTTTCGCAGAGTTTGGAAATTCACAATGATGAACCTTGGTGTGGGTCATCCAGTGGCTTCAATCCGGAATCTAATGTCAGTTTTCAGAAAATTTCTTGGAATATTTAATTGATAATGCCTCCCCGTTTTTTCTGTTATCTCTTTCAGCATCTCCCACTGTATTCCATTATTAAACCTCCTAAACTGAACCCCCAATTTTCTTATGTTTTCTCTGCTTGCTTACCTTTCCTTATCTTTTTGCTCTGATATATTTGCTTTCTTCAATTTTATCTCCCTTCCATTCTGTTCAGTTTTTTATATCTGCTATCATGATTCTGCTTCCAGGTCCTCATTTTTATTCTCTGAAAGTTCCTTTTTATAGCATATTGTTTTTATTTAATGGAAGCAATATGTTTTCTGATCCCTTGGAGGATATTAATAATGTCTTGTTTTGTTTTTCAGTTTTTTTCCCTGTGTATTCTGTTTCCAGAAGGTGCTTTTTTTCTTTGTTATTTAGTTTCTATCTCCCACCTTGGAGGCTTTCTCGCCCCTCCCACGAGCCTGTTGTCTGCTCATGATTACGTCTTAAGAGGTGATTAGGCAGCCAGGGGCTGGGGGAGGGAAAATGGGGAGTTAGTGTTTAATGGATACAGAGTTTGAGTTTGGGAAGATGAAAAAGTTCTGGAAATGGATGGTGGTAATGTGCTTGCACAACAGTGTGATTGTACTTAATATCACTGAACTGTAAAGTAAAATGGAATATTTCACATTGTTTGTTATATACATATGTACAAACACACACACACACACACACACACACACACACACACTCACACTCTGAGTGCTTGGACTTCCAGGGTTTGACAGCAGAGGGGTCGGACACATCTGTTGATCTGTGAATCCGCTTTCCAGCCTCCCCAGATTCATGGTTGATGTCTCGTTGTGTCTTCTCTGCCCTTGGAAGGTTATGGATTTATTTTATTTTATTTTATTTATTTATTTATTTAGCGGTACACGGGCCTCTCACTGTTGTGGCCTCTCTCCTGTTGCAGAGCACAGGCTCCGGACGCGCAGGCTCAGCGGCCATGGCTCACAGGCCCAGCCGCTCCGCTGCATGTGGGATCCTCCCGGACCGGGGCACGAACCCGTGTCCCCTGCATCGGCAGGCGGACTCTCAACCACTGTGCCCCCAGGGAAGCCCGGGTTTATTTTATTTTTTTTTAAATCCCTTTATTGTAGTTTTCAGTGACTTTGTCCAATTCACGAGTTAAATTTATTATCTTATCCTAGAAGTCACATACTCATTTTTAAGAACTTTTAATAGGAATTGATAACTTGTTCTCCAGATATGTGTACTGTCCCATGAAAAGTATACGAAACTATCTCTTTCTCTGTATCCTCACCAACACCAAGTCTTATTAATCTTTATCTTCTTTGCTGTTCTGATGAGTGAAAAATGGCATATCATTTTTAGATCTGCATTTTTTGAGTATTAGTGATATTGAACACTTTTTCATACATTTGACCATATTTCATTTTTAAGGATTTGCCCATTAATGACACTCATTTTTTTTTCTATTGGAATATTTGTCTTATTAATTTATAAGAACTTTGTATATATTTAAAAACTTTTTACATTCATTTCATAGATATTTCTCTCAATTTGAGCTTTCACTTTAATTTGTTTACAGTATTTTTAGACAAGCATAAATTTTACATTTTTATGTAGTCAAATCCATCAGTCTTTTCCTTTAGTAACATCCTAAGAAAGTTATTCATGATCCCTAGAAGGTACAAATATTCATGCATATTTTCTTATAGGTAAATATTTCTTTTCAAAATAAATTCCAACAGATTACGTATTTTTATATCAGGTGTGAGAGAGAAAGTTTTAACCTAGAGACCCTTGTCTCAAAGTATGGTTATCTCAATGTATTTAATAATTCATCCTCACCACTTATTTGAAATATCCTGTTTTCGTATGCTAAAATATTTTGCATTTGGAAACATTGAGGCTGAATCACATGAGGACTGATTGGTTATGAAGGAGGGTAAAGAGGAGGGAGGGGTCAAAGAGGACTCCCAGGGTCCTGGCTCCGGTGACAGGACAGGTTGGTGCCATCCACTAAGATAAGGAGTATGGTAGGATAGGTTTGGGAGAGGGATTGAGTTCACCTTTTGGATATGTCAAGTCCAGATTCCCGTGGAATTTTACTGTGCCTTCCAAACTGAGGGGTAACTTTAGCCATCAAGTTGAAATAATACTAGAGGCTTCTTCATTTCCACTATTACAATCTTTAATACATAAGATTATATATATAATACATGTCTTATCAGTAGTTTTTAACTACTTTTGAAAAACTTTCTTCCTCTTTTCCTTAAGCAATAGTATGTGGAGGTCTTGGCCAAGTCACTTACCTTTTCTGAGCTTGAGTAAATTGGGGATGATAGTGGCTTTTATGCAGGGTTTAAATTACAAGGTTTCGAGGTAATACTTGTAAAGCACGTAGCACAAGTTCTGGCAGTATAATAACGGGCATAACTGCTGAGTGCACTTGTGGTGTTATTCGGTTTGCCAGCTCCAGCTTACTCCTCAACATTCTACTTCTGTGTCACTCCTGCTGGGAAGCCCTCCTGGATTTCCCACGTGTGGCTGGGTTGGGGGCCTCTGCTCCCAGGCATCAGTGTGTACTTTGGCACAACACTTGGCTCGCTGAATTGCCTCTGTGCACTTGCCCATCTCTAAACTATAAGACCCTTGAGAGCAAGAACCATAGTTCCTTCTGTGCTACGTTTCCAGTGCCCTGCACACCAAGTTATAGGGATCGCTGAATACGTTCCTTTAAACTGCATGTGTGCAAAGTGTTTTTTTCTACTTCCACTGGCATCATCTTGGGAGTTTTTGTATTTGGCATTGTTGTACATATCTTGGCTTCAATGCTCTAGTTGTTTTGGTTTAGGTCCCCCAAGCCACCTATCTCCAGTCATCATGATTTGCGTCTCTCGGTGCTCTTGGTGGCTGTAGACCTTGTCACTAATATTTCCCCATGGAGCAAGCACACCTGATCAAGCTCTTCTCTTGGTTGGTGTGTTCAACGGTTGAAAGAAGGATGGCTCAAGTTAGAACTTTTTTCAGTGGAAGGTTCAACCCTCTGGGCTTTCAAAAGGGATTTTGGAGAAGGCATACTGACATTGTTTGCTTTTCTTCTTGGTTTATAATTGCAGAGATAGGAGAGGTCTTGTGTTTCGGGAAGATAACATTTTTCCTGTGTTGTCGGGGCTCTGAGTAAAGTAGCCAAGAGACACCTTGTTATCACACAGCTCCACGCTGGGCCAGGCTTCCTTACTGGAACAGCATCTGCCTCTCCCCCGCTTGTAAAGAGCCTTTCTGATTGGAAATAATACTGGTTTTTGTCCCCCACCAGATCACTGCAATGTGACGGCATTTGCTCTGTGGGTCTGTAATTAGGTTGTGCATTTACATTCCTCCCTGTGTATTTTACGCCATGGGGAGGAGAGGAGAAGGAGTGTGTATATTTTTACACAAGAGAGAGTGTGAGAACCCCAGCTACAGCTTCGTATGCTAACTGGCTTAAAAAAAGTGATGACTGGGGCTTCCCTGGTGGCGCAGTGGTTGAGAGTCCGCCTGCCGATGCAGGGGACACGGGTTC